>NC_141218.1:4547228-4624728 GCF_054856515.1 Filicampus tigris | reverse complement strand
TGTTTCAGTGGTGATGTTGACAAAATCTCAGAACAGACAACAATTACTTGCCGACACCCTCAAAACGTAGCAAAAAATAAATATCACAGTATGTCTACTCGATGCAAACTCATTGTCCTCGCACATAGGGGACTTAACCCTGTGCAAGGACAAAAGAGGCGAGAGCGAAATCAGAGCAACAGTGATTTACTGCTCAAGCACCCGGCAGGGGAATTTACATCTCGGCAACCTCATAGGCCAAAACAATGAATAAAACCATGTTAGCTTTTATTCATTAGTGGCTTCCGGATGACAGCACGTGAGAAAAAGGCAAGTCGGGGACGTCAACACCATGACGACCAATTAGCAGTAAGACGCAAGCAGGTGAAAGTCTCTCTCCTTGCCCGCCGGCGGCCAATCGGCTCGCAGGGTATCTTCCCCGAGGATCCGCCACCTCCCACAAGGCGCCAGATGGCGTTTGCGTCTGTGTTTGTCTGTTTGGGTGCGTCCGCCGGAGCTGCTGGGCTTTGGTGCATGGAGCCATTGGCGCTCGCGAGAGGACATGCTTAAACATGCCAGAAATTTCATGCATGCTCGCATAAAAACACACACAATATGCTCAGAATGGCTTCATTAAGTGAGGTTCAATGGCAAGCAAATACCGGAGGAGAATGAAGTAATGATTGGCAGTGTTGGGCAAATTACTTCCAAAATGTAATAAGCAATTTCATATTAGTAGTAGTAGTAGTACAACATTACCGCCTGTACAGAGTATTCAATTCAAGGCTCATTTTTTTTTTCTTTGCAAAGCAGTTTTGCGAATCAATGACTTCATTTGAGGTGAAATTTTGAACTTTGTGGAGCAATTTGTATTTTGCAGGTTAATCCCAGGGACCTGAAGCCACGGTTTTATTAAACAATACAAATATGACAATATAATGAATGTTTGGTTTCCTTTCTATATAATCAACAGATTTTATTTCTTAAATTGATATTGTATATAGCGTCAAAGTGTGTTTTCTTGTCTAGAAGCAAACCTAAATTGATTAAAAAAAAATTATATATATATTATATATATATATATATATATATATATATATATGATCTATTATGTAATTTTGAGAACAGGTGATGTGCAGACGTTAAAATTCAAAATCAAAACTCAGGACTCTTGTGAAAACATAAATATAACATTACTGCCACTCTAAATATTTGATACTACATTAATATACTTTTAAGCTTAAAGGACACTCCTGCAGACTGATGTCCACCGTAATGGAACTTATATTCATTTTCGGTTCTGTTTAGCAAGTAGATTGTCTCTGCAGAGTCCAGCCACTTATTAATTTGCCTGCTATTTTGCTGTTCAAAGATGGATGTTCTCCGCTTTAATGCGGTTTCAGCCAGACTTCTGTGAAAAGTGGACTTGAACATCCAAGCAATTAATTCTGGTGTTAAACGCGCTAGCAGTGTCACTATTAGGTTATCTTAGCAATTAGCATGGCCTCTCTCTTTGTCAGAAGAATACTTGTCAGGAATGGAGCTTAATCGCTGCCATGGAGACGATGATTCCTGACTTTGGAGAGACTGCGCCATGATTTCAGCCCTAGAAGTAGCCATCTGAGGCTTGTTGCTAGCTAGATGCGGCGGTGGAAGTAGCATCAAGCTGTGCCTCAACCTCCGACTAGCCGTGGTGGGTGACGTGAGTGACATAGCTCAGGAAGCTTTTTGGTAGTCTCAATTTTGCTATTTAAAGTTTTTTAATAAGGCACAAAATGCTCAATTTGCTTTACAAATTACGATGCGAAACCGCTTATTTCGAGTCTTTAAGTTACTTGCTACTTTTAAGTCAAGTTGTCCGATTGGAGTTGCCGCAGCGTGACGTCATCAGCTATGGCGCAGCCTTCTGCCCATAGGTTGACTGATTGGCATGTGCTTGCTAACAGCCAATCAGAGTGATCCCCATTTTACATACTACAATTGCTGGGCAATTCATTCAAATCATATCAAAAAAGCACAATGACTCCTTCACAATTCTAAACGCTGCGTTTGTTCCTGCTTGTATTTTGCATTTCATATCATGAAACCAGACTGTGAATGGTCAATGAGTTCTCATTACCCCCAACACTGGTGATTGGTCTCCTGAATATACCTGAATATACCGAGATATTGGGATTGGCACAGCATCCCATAAGACAAGGTGAGATTTTAATGAGGACACTGGCAAACTAAGATGAATGCTAATATTTAGCCCTGATCAAAGCCGATTCACCCTTGTGGAGTGTAATTAATGACGCATGTGCCCTTGAGTGAAAGTTCCCTGCTATTTGTCCACCAGCAGAGTAATTATTGTTAATTTCCAATCATGTCTGAGGTTACACGAGTTATTTAAGGCCTGGATGGAGAATGATTAAAGGTAGCTGGCGACCGGCACCTGAGGGGTTTTCGCTCCGAGGGTATTTTTTCGCTGTCGCCTTGCTTCTTGTCAGTCATTGGTCGGTGACCCTTCTCCCTCAGCGCCGTCTAATCCTGATATTTATCTTCCAGTGGAATATTATGATAGTGATATTAGGCCAATATCAGCAATGAAACATTAAAGTTTGCAAGGGCTCCAGTCTAGTCCATGTTGTCACATGGAAGTAATCTAAACACGGTATTCTGATTCATATTACGTTGGTGGCGTAAGAATTCAACAGAATAATTCATCAATGTAAGGGGTCGCCATGTTGGGCGAAATCATGATCAACTGCAGACCGGAAGTGACGTCAAAGCGCCAGTAAAGAGTTACCTGCTACCAGATTAAAACGGTTTCTTGGAAATGCTTAAACATGGATGGCAGTTCTGCTTGGGCGCACAAGATTGTGTCAGCCACAAAGGTAAGTGTGTGCAGATTTATTTTCGCATAATAAACTGCTTTGTCAGATCACGGTGTTATTTCTTGCATCACTCATGGCTCTGAGACGTTTAAAAAAAGAGTTTGGGGTGATAAAGGCGTAATAAATTAGTGATATTTTTATTGCTTTAAATTAGTGATTGAACGTGGTTTTGTCGTGGTGTTGATGTTGGTGCGCACGGGTATATGACAGCAAAATAAGAGACAATACCAACGTGAACGATCCGGTGTTTGGAAAACTGAAGCAAGATGGCGCTTTTTGGGATTTCCTGAAAAGTAGCCATTTTCTTAAACGCGAGGATTCCAGTCGACAGTGATGATATGTAGCTTGTTGTTGCTGAATATTTACTAAGTCTGCATGTTTTGTTTTAGTAAAGAAGCTGCTTAAAAAGGCAAAACTGGCAAAGACACATTCCCCTTGAGCATCATCTACCTCACTGGCTGCCTTTTTGCTTGCAGACAAACACCTTGGAATTCCGGCAAGACGTCAATGAGTAAAAGCTTTTTATTGCTTTCTGCTTCCTTGATTCCAGTCGCTTGATCCCTGCGCCATCTTTAGACCAGCGGACCAAGAGATCCTGCTTTTGTCCTCATCGGGCTCACAGAGAAATCTGACTAAGCAGATACTTTCTCAGCATGAATTATTCAGTGCAGAAGGAGAATACTGTGATTCGCAGTCATAATAGGAGGTCCTGAAATGGCACAGAGTCGCGCACTGCCTCATATATATTTCAGACCCAGGAATCGAGGCCCTCTCATGCAAAAAAAAAACACTGATGGGAAAAGCCGATGCGATGGAAAATGACTTGGTTTTAACTACAAAGCTTCCCGCTGCCGGAAATCCAAGTTCCCGTTGATCTTTGCGCGCTCACTCGAATGCTCATCGCTCCTCCTGCCGGAAAGATTCATATAATATGGAAATGACTGAGTGAGGGGTGTTTATCGGCTCTCGCGAGGTGAGAAACGTCACGGGTTTTTCTACCAAGGGTGTACAAAAATAAAATTTGCACGGTTGATGGGTGGAAAAAAAGGGAGCCCCGGAGAGACTCTTGAAAAATACGAGCCATGTAACGCGACACACAAGCTTCCAACTGGCCTCGACTATTGGCAGAGTGATACATCTGAAAGCAAAACCTCCTCTTTTCCACCCACACGCCAAACACTCTCAGCCTATTAAGTCGGGCCTGTTAGTGTCTTCTCTCTCATTGTGCAGGCAGACCAAATTGTCACCGAGAGGTTTGCACTCAAAAGCGGGAACAAGATGTTGTCTATGTCGACATGCCTTCTTCCGCTGTGCAATTTTGCCTGCTCGCGGATAATTGCCGTACGGACGGACGACTCCCCCGACTCGTAACGAGCAAAAACTTTGTGTGCTTCGGGTACATTTGTGTGAATGCTGAATGGGCAGTAAATAACAGTCGACTGCGACCAAACCCATTGTTAGCAAGGTGCTGGGGGACAGTGTTGTGGTTTTTTTTTTTTTCCTTTGCTTACGTGGGGAAAGTTAGCATGACTAGCATCTGAATAGACTTTACATACAATACTGAATCTCACTCTTCTCAGACAGAAGCCCTTTTTGACCTTTTGTCACTCTCCCCTGGAGGACACAATCTAATATGGAGCCAGTGCCTACAGTAGATGAAGACAAAGCAGTGGCGTCGGGGGAGGGGGGCAGTCGTGCACGGTGGCGTTTCCATGGTTACTACGCAGGGAGCATTTTGTCTGCCAGTCTATTCAGTGCGATTCAATCAGGTTTGCCGCCGCTCTCAGCCAGAATAGATTGTTTATGATTAACACCGATGATTGCCGATGTGATCCGCATTCCCCTTGACTGTTGCAAAAGCCTCGACTTCATATGCCTCTCGATCTGCGCACGGGGCATCTCAGGTTTGTCCATTAGTCCGACGCATGACATGGCCAGCTAATAAGGGATTGATTAATTGTGAGGAGGCGAAGCTATTAGCTCCGTGAGCCCCCCTCTAGGAAGAACACTGAGAGAAGGGGGGGGGGGGGGTGATGCTTGAGAAAGAGGAAGGATGTAAGCGGTGGTGATGGGTCTTTTGACATAAAAATCTGTGCTTTTACATGAGGGCATTATTCGAATTCACAAAGTCCAAGATAGTGCTCTAAGAATCCCATCACTCTCAGAGGTCATAATCAAATGTATGAAAATCAGCTTCAACGCCAGCGTGAGGGAAGTGCAATTCATCACGGCTTCGACTGCACTGTATCAGCACTTCTACTGGCACACACTCCTTTCAGCAAACTGCCGCTAGGCCCCAACAGATGCCTTGATCAGATCAAGACACAGTTCCGTTCTCTTGACTTCTCCACTTGCAGTTATGAGAGCCATCAATTTAATGAGCGCGCAGCCCAAAAAAAAAAGAAAGAAGTTTGCTGTTCTATGAACTTGCAATCTCTACTCCAGGGGTGGCCAACCTCGGTCCTCAAGGGCCGGTGTCCTGCCTGTTTTCCATCTCTCTTTGCTGCAACGCACCTGATGATCGATCTCAAGCTTCTTCGGAGCTTGCTAACGACCATCAGGTGCGTTGCAGCAAGGAGAGCTGGAAAACAGGCAGGAAAGCGGCCCTTGAGGGCCAGAGCTGGACACCCCTGCTCTACTCAGTGGGCAGAGAGTGGTGCTGGTGGGTTACGAAAAAGGTGCAACGTTAAATGAACTGAAGACTTTCAAAAACCGCAACAGTTAGTGACAAGGAAACAGGCAACAGCAAGAAAGGAAAATAAAATAGGAGACATGCGAGGGCAAGGAGAATGTAACTGTATTCAACATCGTACTTTTTAAAATTCTTCATCGGTGACTGTACAAAAACAGCAAATCCAGTCAGGATGTATGATATGCTTTGCTTTCTTCCAATTCAACGAGATTTAAGATTAAGATTCAAGGGTGAATGAAGCCTCTGATTCACAGTACCTAGAAATCACACCCTGACATCTACATTTTGGCCTGTTTTTCTGCCGCTCCTCCTTTCCTCCCTTGTTTGGAGAGGATGTTAGCTGGTGATCCAAGTGAGGCTGTCGTTGGAAGAATTTTGCATTGACCAACCGGGACAGCTCCAGAGGCGCTGCTGGGAAGGATTGTGCATTGGCCGACCGGGACACAATCCACCGGCGGCATTTGATTTCAGGAAATGGATTCTCCTGATGGTTTAACTAATATTGGAAGGGGCATTCCTTCATCCGGATATCATTGATCATTTTGAACTGTGGGCCTGTGTAGCCCTTTGACTTTTTGTGATTAAGAGCTATACACAAACATTGTGCATAGCGTACGTCCCAAAAATCATCACCACTTGAATAACGAGGTTCATTTTGTAAATGGCACTTTCAACCATTTTACAGTAAGTTTAGAGGAAGGCCTAAAAGTCTCTGCATATATTAAACCATTTTAAATGTGGTATCTTGCTCTTTTTTTTCCCCTCACACGCAAACAACCATCTGCTGAGGTTGCTAAGCAACAGGAGTGGTTCTTAGGATTGACCAACTTGCTCATCCACGCTCGCTTTGGCCTATCCTAGCTTAAAAGGAAGATATAACGGACAACCTTCCAATGACACGACTGCTGAAGCTCAGCGCAGCCTTAGCGCGGCAGACTGACGATTTGTATTCAAAAACAAAACAAAAAGCTCGCGTCATTACACCGAGGCGAGAGCACAGCTGTCATCACTCTTGAAGGAGAGTGTTCATAGCACTTCATAGTGACAATTCTTCAATGACAGCCAGGTGCTGACATTGATTGAAGAGCTGTTACCGTCTAAATAAATCCCATTACCCATACCCACGCATGACTCCACTATTGACAAACATATGATGGGAACACAAAGCGCAGATGCAAACAGCAGGACGTGGTAACTCTGTGTCGTCCTGACAAAAAAAGAAAAAAAAAAAAAAAAAAAAAAGCAAGCAAGCGTAGTCGCCATTTTTTGGTCATAGGGCAGGGGTGTCAAACTCATTTTTTGTCACGGGCCACATCTCCGTTTTGGTATCCCTTGGAGGGCCGTTACAAATGTGAAGCCATATAAATGTATGATTGCCTTAAATCAACACGTATACACAGCAAATTGATGGAAACACGTTTTGAAATCATCTGCCAGTAAATAGTTTGTTCATCTATTTTTCAATTTACTTTAAAGGAGGGATCACTAATAAATGATTGCAATATCTCATAGGTACTGTCAAAAGTGAAGACAATTTGAAAGACACATGTCAAGTCAACACACATGATTTGCCTTCGCAGGCCACAGAATGATCTGGCCCCCCCGGGCCTTGAGTTTGACACCTGTGTCATAGGGCATCTTCAGCCTATCTCATCCAACAGCGAGCAGAGGAATCCTGCGCACGCGCTGCTTTACGATCTAACCGAACAACGTTTTGGAAGCTAGCATAATGAGCCGATATTATCATTTTAACCTCACTTCGGGGCACAATCAGCAATCTATATCAGCACATCTCAAAGACGCCGTTACGACACTCATACACCGACAGCCTGCGCAATGGCAACCGCTGCGTAATGGCTGTGCAACGGCCTCCGAGGGTCACTGATTGCTGAGGCGCAAGGATAACATTTCATGAGCATCGCATTAAAACAGATGTAGCTTGCCAGCTAGCCGGAAGGAGACGGTCGGGCTTATTTTTTAGCCAGCGATGGCGGGGCCACAGTAGGAGGAGGGGAAATCATTGGAAAACAAACAGTCGTGCTGAGAAGCTATTAGAGGGATGGGAAGAGAAATTGGAATGTTCAAGTAAAAGAGTGCACAGCTTGCGTAATGGTTGGCGGGCAACCGATTTCATTAAAATGTACTTATATGTTTGCATCTTATCGCAGCCTCAGACGTCAGAGTTTACAATCAAGTTCATTGTGGTGTCATGACCAAAAGAGATGATTCCTCACAGTGTATTAAAAACCAAGATGGTACTCTTGGAGCCGGAGGCTCTTCTGAGCTTAAGGCAGAGATTTATGATGGTGACATCCGACTCCATTGATGCCCTCAGTCACGTAGAAGTAAGTTGAAAAAGTTTCCATGATAATGCCATACACATATAAATGGAAAGCTCTCAGGCAGACAGAGGGAGATTTTGAATAGCTTCGTTCCGAACAACTTTATGAGAGCGTTGTCTTCAGTCAGCCTGTCGCACAATTCATTGTGCGTGGACACAGGAAAGAAATATGAGGAATGAAAAACATTGCATTCATCAATGTTTCCCGCTTTTCCTACTTAACATTTAAATCTGTTTTTTGACTTGATAGTTTACTTGGTCAAAACTCAAAAAACGCAATTGGAAGAAAGGGCCAATGACTGCCACCTCAGCCCCGAACCTACGTTCAAAGGAATCATCGCGGATCGGCCCAGGCCAGCCGAAGTCAGTCAAGGTGGAGCCTTGCATATGACTAATGAAGTCATTACAGGAAGCCGTGGGAAAGGGAGATCGAGTTGGGCTTCTGTGAGTGAGCATTGACTTCTCATTTGTACCTCAGCACATCAGTGACGGCGGAACAAGGCTCAAGCTGGAACCTGTGAGCATGCTGGGCTGCGACAGGCCACGGAATACTTAGCAGAGTTCTCAGGCGGGGCTGTAAGGCGACCCGGGGGTGCTTTGGGGTAGGCAAAATTTGAATGTGGAAATGTTCACCGGACAGAGATAGGCTTCACTGAATTGCTTTCGCTGCAAGACTGATTTCTAAAGGACCGCCGCATCAGCCAGGTGTGAGCAGAGACTCAGACACTCGGTTAGGCCCACCGTCATTTGTCAAGCTGAGATGCTTTGGCCTCATCAAATCGACGAGCTAAACGGACGGGAGCATGCTGGGCCAAAACAAGTGTGAGCCACACATTGACATGCTCCGAATACACTGATCCAAAAGTGAAGCTGTTAAAGGAGTTGTAAGACTCCTGGAAAGTGGTGACATTCCAGCTTCAAGGAGCACAATCATAATGATCTTGGTGGTGGATGGAACTGTTGCCAATGGTCTTTCAAATGGTCTTTCACTTGTACAGCGCTTTTGCACCTATTAAGGCAGTCAAAGCGCTTCACACTCAGTTCACATTCACCTACTGATGGCGCAGCATCAGGAGCAGCATCAGTATCTTGCTCAAGGACACTTTGACATGGTCACAAGGGTCGGGTATCGAACCCACAACCTCTGGGTTGGTTGGGAAATGACCACTATCACTGAGCAATGCCGCCCACCTTAATACTAGTTTAAAACCCTATTTGGAAACCCTAACCCTATTTTTAAACCCTAAATGGAAACCTTAAATCTAGTTTAAGTCCCTACTTTGAAACCCTAACCCTAGTTTGAAACCCTAGTTGGCAACCCGAACCCTTGTTTGAAACCCTAGTTGGAAACCCTAACCCTAGTTTCAAACCCTACTTTGAAACCCTAACCCTGTTTGGAAACCCTAACCCTAGTTTTAAACCCTAAATGGAAACCTTAACCCCAGTTTGAAACCCCAGTTGGAAACCCTAACCGTGGTTTGAAACCCTACTTTGAAACCCTAACCCTAGTTTGAAACCCTAAGTGGAAACCTTAACCAAAGTTTAAAACCCTATTTGGAAACCCTCACCCTAGTTCTAAACCCTAATGGAAACCTTAACCCTAGTTTAAAACCCTACTTTGAAACCCTAACCCTAGTTTGAAACCCTAGTTGGAAACACTAAACCTAATTTGAAACCCTAGTTGGAAACCCTGACCCTAATTTCAAACCCTACTTTGAAACCCTAACCCTATTTGGAAACCCTAAGCCTAGTTTGAAACCCTAAATGGAAACCTTAACCCTAGTTTGAAACCTTAAATGGAAACCTTAACCCTAGTTTGGCCAATGCCACTCTTCGTGTTGTATTTGGCAACATTGTATAACCCAATGCTTTCAATGGCCCATTTTCACACTCGTCTTCGCATCATGGTACCAGATATGACGAAAACTAAACACAGGCTAAATCTAGACTAGCCATAACAGTATGATTGAAGAGGCCTCAGAACCTTGTCTCGGTTCTCGAGGAAACAGAAATTGCGGTTCAAAATAATGTGAATGCCTGAAACATGACACTGTTAACGTGATGGATGTGTGATGCCAGATACAGCAGGCCACTCTGTTTGTGATGCAAGTAACAGTATCGTCTTACTCAAAGAAAGTCGATAGTAAAGACTCGGCTGGTGGAGGCCATTGATCCAAAGCAGAGGAGAGGAAATGAGAGAAGGGAGCAGCAGAGAGTTTTGTGACCAGAAGTTGTAATTCTCAATGGAATGACTCATCTCATTAACATATGAATGGAGATATTTTTGTCATATACGTGAGTTGCTTTGTCTGATTAAATATAATGAGTGATGACAACTTCATGAAGTTGGCGCTTCAGAGTCTCATTCGTTGCTTGGTACTGCTTTCAAGTAGTGATGCAACATTCTGTAGTTGCTTCCAAATCAATGTTGTTTCACGTCAGTGAACCTGTACGACCTCATGTGCGTATATTTGCAGAGGTGGGCATTCTGTCAGACCGACGGACAGACCAGTCCGTAAGTCCGTCATTGACGGACGCCTGTTTTGCTGACGACCGACGAATGACGGGACACTTTAAAAACGATGGACTAAGCACTGACGGAAATGGATTTTTTTCCATCAATGTTATCGTCACTAACCGCATCCATCAGAGTCGGGCCCAGTTTTGCTGACTTTTTTTTGGGGGGGGACCGACTGACGGACCAATGGACTTCTGATGGACCTAACTGACGGACTGACTGACCAACTGCCGATTACAATTCGGGTCGTCATGAAAAATGCCAGGCTGAGGAAGGACGGGCAGGTACGCAGGCGGAACAACGGCCGGGCGACGAATGATGGACCAGCAACATTTTGTAAAATGCTCACCTCTGTCTATTTGACTGAATGTGTAAACATGTGGCGGACTTTTCATTCATGTGCTTCGGGCCCGTTTTAGGTAGCCTGAAAGTCATTTCCGGAAAAGCCCATTAACATTAACAAAGGTAAATGGAGCAAAAATGGCAACCATGAATATGAAAGAACACCAAACCATTTAGTTGCACGTTGCATCCCCGGATTTGATTAGTATTCCGCGTGAGGAATAGAAGAAGAAACCCGAATGCAGCAGGGACTGTGGAATGTCTTCCTTCAACTGCACACAAATTGTTTAGTGCCCTCGCGTTCATCGCGTCTCCCTCTCTCACACTCGTCTTGTTTACTCTCTGACAGCCTAATTGGCATGCGATCAATGCCTTACCTGCGCCTCCACAACATACAAAGCCCTGGGAAAACCTTCATGCATCAAGCACTGATTCTGAGTCATCATCCTGCAACATATGACCATTAGCTCCTGTCAGTTAAGAACGTTGCTTCCCCATATCCAAGGTTGGAATCAAACGGGAAAGGAATGTGCTTGTGCGCACTGCAAGGGAGCTTGGGCCACATTCTGTAGGGATCTTTGAAAACGTGTTTTCATTCTATTTTTTTCAAACCAGCACATGATTCCCGGAATGTCTCCAGAGTGTCTTAAAAAAAAAAAAAAAAAAAAAAAAAAAAAATCAAAGAAACAAACTTCAGCACCCTGATTACATGGACTTGTAAAATAACATGAAAGCGGCGATGTAGTTACTGTGTCTTAACAGCAATCATTTGAACGCACAGTTCAAATTTTCAGCTTCACTTGAGCGCGCATTTAAAGTCCGCCTCCTTTGACTTGGATCCGATCAAATAGTCGCGGCCTGACGCAAACGTAAACGCACATCACTATCCATCCTCGGCTGGAACCCATCAACGTGTGGTGAGTGACAGATCGGATACGTAATGGGTAATTAGTGCGGCCCGGCCTGCCGTTGCCTGGGGGTGGACTGTGGGAAGGTTACTGAGGGAGGTGTGAGAAGGGAGGTGCTAGTTTGCGAGTTAGCCTTCAAGGAAGCAACTGTCAGTAGTTTATCTGACTGCTAATTGCTCATTACATGTGACTCTGAATGATGAAATGGAAGCAAGGGGTAATGGGGATTTGATGTGATCCCACGTGGGATACATCTACAGGGATGGAGGTAAAATGGCTTATCGTCCAGCAGAAGCAAGAAAGCAGGTAACTATAACGTGAACTAAGAGGTCAAGACAAACATCTGATAAAGTAATAGTTTCGTTAGGCAACGTGACCCCATATCTTATGTTTACTAAATGACTTTCTAGTTTATTGATTTGATCGGACTTTTGACGCTATCTGTCTTTAGACGCTATCGGACCTTTAACCCCCCCCCCCCTCTTGTTTATGATGCTACACCTTAATCGATACTTTCTTTTTCACCTCCAACATGTAGCCGAGTGCCCCAAGCGGGAGATATGAAGAAGGATGCGAGCAGGCACTAAAGTCAAGTCAAGTGAGAGAGAAGACGGAATGGGACATGAGATTGAAAAAACTTTAGTCTCTTCTCTCCCTCCTCTGGGGATTCGGGTCACATCTTCAAATATCTTGAGACCGCCAACAGGCTGCTGGTGGAACAACAAATAGTCAACATACGAAGAACTGTGCCAACTTTTGTCCTTACACTGAAACATTTTTGAATTTTCTCAAAAAATGTTTTCGTCAAGTGGTCGCACAAAATAGAATCATCTGGATCCAGGTACAGATTTTAAGTAGATGTATAGTCTACGTAAAAATGTATTTCCAACCAGATTATTTCATTAAGTGCAACCACTTAACAAAATAAAAATTGAGTAAATTCAATAAAAAAACGTTTTCAGTGTTCACAGCGGAGGCGCCGCATGTTTGTATGTCACTGCTTTCAAAGAAGTATATTTTAGAAAAACTGAAACTCTGCCCATTAGTATCATTATTATCATTATTGCCAATATATCATTAGTAACAGCAGCAGTGGTAGTTGTAGTAGTTTTATTATGGATTTTACATTATTGTGTTTTATGTTGGATTTTATGAACGGCTCTTGGCTTCAGCTACGGTTGTTTTTTTAAACTGCTCAATAAATTAATTGACTTGAGTAAATACGTGAAATGCAGCATTACGGGCGTGATTGGATTGTCGAGGTGGTAAAAGAGAAAAACGCTCGCCTCTTGACACGTTAAAATGAGTGTGACAAGCTTCAGTAATTACTCTCCTCTGCTGTAGTTTTGTCAGCAGTCTTTTGTTGCCCCTCATACTTTATTGTTTATCTAATTTAATGGGACAAAGTAATTTCACATTTGTAACCATATCAAAAAGCAATTAGAGTGTGACTATAAGCCGCCCAACAATGTCGGCCATCAATCACGGCTGAGGAAAAAGCCACAAAAAGAGCTATGGGGACATTTTGGCTTGTTTATTTCCCCAATGTGCTGCTCAGCTGAACATGTCATCAGGTTAACAGCTGATTGGTTGCAACGGCAAAGAAAGAGCAAGCATCCATTGCTAATTATCGGTCTTATTTATAAACTTAAAATGGCATCACGTTGCCAGGTTCGTAGATCTTAGTATGCACTCCCGCTTCCCACTTTGGAGATGAGAGCAAAGAGCAGCGCCCAAGGTGTCATTTTGATTTGCCGTCGACTCTGCTCTCACGCAATCAAGATTAACGTGCGTCCACGCGGACAACGTCTGAAAAAGTAATTCATGTGCATGTAAGTGATTGATGGTTTCCACCTTGGGCATGTATCGACAACTGCATCACACGGCGGACGCCGATCCGGGCCATTGTTACACTCGGAATTACAAACGAAACACAACGCTACCGACCCATTATTACACTCGGAATTACGAACGAAACACAACGCTACGGACCCACTTGTGGTTGTGATTGGCCTCAAAAAAAGGTCGTCTTCTAACAGGCGGGTTGCATTTTCAAAATGCAACACTTGACTTTGAATCAGCGATGACCGAGGGCTATTCTGGATCGATCTCCGAGGAAGGACACGGTGAAGAGCGCAGCTAGCGCCCCTCAATCTGCCGGCCTCGTCAGATATTAGCTCAAGTTGGGTCATGTATTGACAGTCTATTTCCCTCCCTTTTTTTCCCCCCTCTCGCTCTGCTACGCTTCCATCTCCTCTGTCTAGCACGTTATTGTACAGGCCATTACTAGTAGGGAGGCGGGGTGGGCGGGGCGGGGTAGGAGGCTGAATGCCCTGGTGTCCTTCTGCCGGCTTTGTCTCAAAGAGGTGACACTCCCAAACTGCCTCTTTAAGATTCCAAACACGAAAATAACAGCATGTAGGGATGGGAGAGCAGGGAGCTGGTGGCCTGGGAATTACCTGTGGGATTTCGGCCAGGTCCAAGCTTTACGATGAAGAAATAAAATGACAGATCCCTAAAACATGAGAGCGGAGATGCCCGTGCATCCGCCCCTCCCCGTGTTCTTGCAGGTGCAATGTCAGGAAACCCGAGCTGCGGCATCTTGCCCGCTCGACGGTGAGCTTCATGGGAAGTAGCAAGGGCGGCAATGCATCTTAACACGCTGTCTCTTCGCCGTCTTTTTCCCAGGTGTGCATGTCTCAGCGCCACTCTTCCTCGCCCTCATCTGCCTTCGTTTTTTTGGTTTGGTCCGAGCACACAAAACGGACGAGCGATGCTCATACTTTTTATGTAGATGTAGGTTGGTGTGTACATACATGTGTATATACACATGTTACTGCGTGTATTTACATAGGTTTGATCCTGAATGTTTGCCGTCAATGTTATACATTAATGGCTACATTATGCCGCCGTCCCTGTGTGACCTATATCTTTGCTGCTGTAACAATGAAAATTTCCCCACTGTGGGATCAATAAAGGCATTCTTATCTTATCTTATCCAAACGCAACTGCAACAAACCAGAACGAGCGAGCAAAGATGAAGTGAAGGAACGCCAAGCACTGTGTCTCAAGCAAGCTTAATTATTTTTCATATTTATTTCTATGGTATTGACATTGACATTCTCCTTCAGTTTTTCAGGCTTCGCAAATGGCATCCAGTATACTTTGGATCTAGAGCCCGTAACATATTTTTGAATCTTGGATTATCAAATTCCCACAAGGCCAATGCTTATGCGTATGCTACAAAAGAGCTTGAAAAGTGTTTCTTAAGAGTGGCCGTTATCCGTGTCATGGCCATTGCTGACTTTGGCTTCACTCCCTCAACATTGACTCAACCATCCCGTCCGTGGACGGGTGCAATCAATATGCACGGCTACTTCCATTTTCCCAATGACGCAAATTCACCGTCTCCACACTGGTTCGCCTGTCCCTAGTTGCTCATTCCTCTATTTCCCCCCACGTCATTTTCTCCTCCCTCTCCTTTAAAAATAATCATTGTGTGTGAGCTACAGCAAACAAAGCCGATGACTAACAGTCCCCTTTTAGCCCAATATTAATAACTTACTGCATTTTTGCCAGGCAGCCATTGGCATCCCGCCGCCACTTAACTGCCTCCAGGACTGATTGCCACACAGAAATAAGGCCTCCCAGGAAGTCCTTTTTGTTTTCAGAAACAATAGTAAAACATGCAACAAAGTGGACTCACAATTCGAGAAGACGCAATTGCGGGTACTGTGATTGTGGGCGAAGAGTGATGTGAATCCCCTCTGAATTATGTAATTTTACCTAAAGTGCTGAAGGTTACAATATTCAACGTTAGGATGGCTTGGGGGTTGAATGCTGCCAACATAACCCTTAATTCACACACTTCAAAACATTAAAATTCTTCATGCGTCATGATTTCTTTCAAGGGCTTCCACCTTCCTTCTCATGCAATGGACTATTGCATCTTTTTACTTCTCATGTACAGACTTGGTTCAAGATGAAGAGAAGAGTGACACGATGCTTTACATCACAAAGATATGCATATTGGAGCGCTTGAAATGCTAATATATATTCAATGTTTATTAATGTTCTTATCAATTACAGTAAGAGCATCGAGATGATTCACTTGTTAGAAAAATAATGCTCAAGGAGGATTTTAAGGACGTCTAGCTCAGGAAATGGGTAAATGTAGTTGGTGAGAAACATGAATACCGTATTTTTCAGACCATAAGGCACACTTAAAATACTTTAATTGTCTCAAAAAATCGACAGTGCGCCTTGGCAATCCGTGCGCCGTAAGAGTATATATGGGTGTCGGTTTTTGAGTTTGTCATCTTTAATTGAAATTCCTTCACGTTACGTTCACATTCTCATCTAATTGTAAACAGGTGTCCATGTTATTGTCAGATCGGAACAAAAACTACCTCCTGCGTCTGTGATTAAAAATCATGGGAAATGTAGCCCTACTAGGCTGTGGTCAGACGGAACGCGAGCTGAGCATTTCTGTCAGCGCGCTTCCACTGTGCGACCGCGAGGTAAACCGGTAAGCCGGCTTCCAATAGCTGCCGGGACGGAGCAAAACAAGGTTGGATAATGGTCAGGGAGCAAGGTGGCCTGTCTGGTGTGTGCATTGACTTGTTTACAGCTGTTCAACTCTCAACCAAGATAGCATTTAGCATTAGCCAAAGTAATAACACCACCACCAGTCACCAGACTGACTAGCAATGTTCAAACTATTTTCTTTTGGACTGTTGTCGACCGTTCGAAGCAAGCCCATGTAGTTGGATGATACGCTACGATATTTCGTGTCCAGTCTGAATGTAGCATAATAGCGCTAAATAGATAAAAAAAAATAGACGGTACAACCAGAATAAACTCTTTAACACACAATGCTTCACAAAGCTAATGCGACTTATAACCCTGTGCGCCTTATGTATGAAAATGTATTAAGATAGATTAAAATATACCTGTTAATTGATATTGCGCCTAATAATACAGTGTGCCTAATGGTCTGAAGGTCCAAAGAAGAACGTGTGTACAAGTGTAGAAGCAGGTGGAGCCTTTCATCTTTTCACCTTGAAGTGGAATATATGAACACTCGTGACTCTGCGGTGGGCTAAAAACAGTGTCAAAATTTTATAAGAGCAATATAGGTCAGGCAAAGAAATGTGGATTTTTTGGGGGCCTTTCTCCTTGGTTCCTTGAAGGTAAAATGCCGCTAATGAAGAACAAGGATGTGCTGGGGAAAAAATAGAGTCACTGTATTGGTGCTTTCACACGCCAAATTTTCTTCCTTCGCAAGCAGGAGGTTGCACAACATTCTTTAACCGACGGATCTGAGCCTCACTTGCAAAATGGCTCAATTAACACATCTTTTTTTTTTTTAATGCAGCAGACAATCCCTAGCGTGCCAGGACTTCAAAAGGCAGCGCATGGTGCTACAAGGAGACATTACGTTCCAAAGGACGTCTATTGTCTTTGCATTCCCTCCTTTCCGTTGCCGTTCAAGCAGATTGGAAATATGGCCTCGGAATGGTTTCGCTGGCCTCAAATTAAGAGTCAGTTACTTGCACCCAACTGAGATGAGATGAAGGCAGCCTTGTTTCATTACAACGTTATAGTCGAATTGATCCGAGCTACAGTGGCTGTCAATACTAAGCCAACACACACCAAACAAAAGACAGCAATTCTTCGCCAGAAAAGTGTGTGTTTCTCTCAATTGAAGGGAAGGACAAGTTTACCCTTTGAAACAAATCAAGTTTGAACTGACCTTCACATGTACCTAATTCAAGGCACCTGCATCAACTCTCAATCGAAAACTCATTCAATCGAAATTGAATGGTGATTTAGATTCTGGCTTCTCATGATCTTAAAAAAAAAAAAAAAAGTATATATTATATATCTAGCTGGCCAAGTGACACAGCACTGAGGTCCCATGAGCCTCACCATGTCATCACAAGCACGCGACCCGACCCCCTTGCCCTCTCGTCTTGCCACATGCTTCCAACATGGCGTATGCTGATCAGGAGTGAAAAGCCAACGAAATGGAAGTAACTCTGTAACCCGATGAGTACATATGGGCAAGACATGGGAGGAAACAAGATCGAAGGATAGAACGGGGCTATTGATCAAGCAGAAGGCGGCGCGGCTGTCAATACTGGCGCCTCTCCTGGGAGCGACACAACAGAAAATAGGTGAAGCAATATTTATTACTCACAGGCGTTTGTCTTTTTAGACCAAAATACACATTTCAGGAGTCTAAGCAGGCCTTCTGGATTAATGCCGCAAAGAATGAAAAAAATAAAAATAAAATATGTATTTCTATCTGTTGCTCATGAGATTTGAATTCCGCATGCAGATTTATCGAAGCCCAAAAATCCTCCTTCCCCTGCGCAAAGCTAATTTCCGCAAATGCTGTGATTACCGTTTGCAGCCCAACTACTATACTATAGGATTAAAGAAACGCTAGTGGAATATAAATCCAGTCGGGGTCTGAGCTCTGCAGACTTGGGTCAATTAGTGGAGCCCACGATTCAAAGCAAACATGGCGAAGCAACACTTGGCTGTTATGCTGCACACCAACAGAAGTGAAGGCAGCCCCAAGTGCCTGAAAAACTAGATGCTCTTTTCCCACTGCCATGCTCTTTTCTTGTAAATGCTATTAAACGCTTGCACTTCTAATTATGTGAAGCGCATTGAGCGACCTTGTGTAGGTAGCCGCCTTCCTTTCCTTGCCATGCCTCTGCTGTATCATCACATCGTTTTGATTGCAGCATTCGCATTCTCCCTACAGGACGTGTAAATGTATTAATCAAATGTGCACGGGGAAGGGAACTCAAACATAATATAATGCAGTCATAAAATGCAGCATGTAAAGGAAAGCCCTTCTCCCTGTTGTGTTAGAGTGGAAGTGCTTTGGGGGGGAATATCTGCCTTGACTTTTATGTTAGAGTCGAACGTTCCCATGATGGATGAGGAAGAAAGTCTTTGAAAGAGCATTGTTTAGCCCCTCACGCACCTTCCGCAGATACTGCAGTGCATGTAGCATGTCAATCGTTAGCAAGAAAGGGCGAAGGTTACCAAATAAACAGATCCGAACGCTACTTCGCTGCAGTGAAAGGGCGGAGCTAGACACATCACAGTCTGTTGAATGGTGGGTAGAAATTGGAAGACCAGCAACTCTCATGTCGTTTACTCAGTCTCGTTCCTACGCTGAGGGTAAGGGTGTACAATTTCATCTCTGAGACTTAAGCCCAATAAAATCCTTACCAGGACACTCGAATCATCACAAGGATGCACGGAATTCCAGACATGGCTTGGGCAGAGGAATCTATTAGAACGACTCCGCGATGGGGAATGAAAGATTATCGCCTTCTTGGAAAGCCACCATTTATCACCTCATTGGCCTCCGTGTTCACGCCTGCCTCGGCGCCGCCGTGCTCATGCTACGGAAAATCCATTACTGGTCTCGGCACAGGGCGGAAGATAGTTTTAACAAGCAGGAAATGTAGGGAGAGCTGTGATTCCACAGATAAAAAAAAATGGCTTCCTCACAGGGCCAGAATATGACTACGTTCCACTCATAACTGAATTGTTTTTCGGCGAGTGTCATTAAATTCACATGAGATTTCAAAATGTGCATCTCCACCATACAGGCTTGCCATTGATTATCAGTATAATTTGGTCCGAGTCATTGTGCATTGGCCAACAGATTTTTCAGAGAAAATGATCCAATAGCACTGCCTATTTTCCCGTGTTAATGGCTTCTTTTTTTAAAGAGATAATGGACACATGTCTGAGGGTGGATATTTCCACCTACATTTCAAGTTTCTAGGTAACGCAATCAATTTGGGCTTCTGGAAAGTGTCCAAGGCCACGCTCAAGGACGACTATCTGCCAAGTGAATCCTTCAAGGGAGCCGATTGGATTGTTTTGCATTCTCATGACAAGGAGAAACACTCTTCATGCGATTGCAAAGCTGGAATTTGCAAATTGTTCTGGCAAAAAATGTGCTAGGATTATCCCATGAAAGACAGTTGCTGATCTTCCACCCTTCAGGAGGTGAATTCAATTCATTCGCAAAGTGCAAACGGGATATTGGACTTTGGACATTTTTACAGAGACAACCCACTGCCAGCAGTTCTTGCATATTGTCTTCTTCGTTTCTTTCAGCCCTGGCAAGCGAGAGTAATTGCAGAAGAGAACACGGTAAACTGGAGACTGCAAGCTCAACTTTATCAGCGCCCACGGGATCAAATCTGAGGAAGTCATACAGTGTCAGTCAGGATTTTACTGATAAGACACACTTGAGATATAATTCAAGCTCTATTATTATTTTACTCCTCTCCTCTCTTCCTGTACGCCTCCTGTTCTCCTTCCAAAATGGAGCCGAGGGGCTTTGATGATGTTTGCATTTGTCTTGGGTGGTCTCAAAGCAATTACTAAGCCTTGTTAGTTGTCTTTTAATGCACATTGTGGCTTAAAAGCCATCCCGTTCTTTAATTAAACCCAGGAAAGCAGCAGAGGCACTGCGCTAGATCGACATTGAAGCACAAACTCATCAAGAGCAATACAAAAGTTCCAGGTGCATGAATTCCTCTGCTTGTCGAAGATACAAGAACAATGACGCAACAGCGAGGTGACAAGCTTTTGTCGGGAGTGCATTCTCGGTCCTGCGGACACTCAGCCTCGAGCGATGCCTCGCTGACATGTTGACTTGCAATATTCGGTGGGTTGATTATCGGGTGAAGCCAACATTTCCTCTTCAGTCAACTTAAGTGTCTTTTCATTTGTCTGCCCGTGCTTTCGCCCAAGCGTCTGCAAATGGCGAGATAGCCGCAACCTCCTCCAAATGTGCGTTCGTCCCTGCCAGGCCGGTTGGCGTGCCAACGATAAAAGCATGCCAGGCGATTATGCACGCGCTCACACCGGGTTCGGGCTAACCAGGCGGCCGATAATTGCAGGGCCGCCTGGCAAATGGTGGCGAGAGGCAAGACGAGGTGGGAGGAGGGAGTGCCACTCACAGGAGAGCGAAGACGTCTTTCATTTATTTTGCCAGTTGAATGATCTGGCTTGACATTGTTACAGATTTCCTTGTCTGAATTGGTGCGCCTTATACTGTGTCTGGCGCTACCGTCATCAATGGCTATGTTTACATGGACAAAGTTCTTTAATCCGATCAGAGTTTGGATTAAAATTATGATCGGATGCACTGTTTTCATGGACACTAAAGATATTGATGCAATTAGGGACAAAGATTAGCAGAACAAATGATTTGGACATACGCAGACTGACCAAATATACCGGAAGTAGTAGTAAAAGAAGAAGCCATAACCACTTCCTTGTCAACAAAACATCACTGCGTCCATTTCTACTTTAAACGTTAGCGTTTTTTTTGCATATTTTTCCCGTTTGCACCATTCAAACTTTATTGAATCAAACGACAAACAATATAACACCCGCGCTTCTTCTACTAGCTTCCGGGAATAACAGAAACGTGTATACTGACATCACAGACATGCGCGGTAAAGACGGTTTGTTCCGAAATGTCGGAATAAGTGTTTTCATCGATCGGATTAACAATCGACATGATCTACCTCTCTCGTTCGGAATAAGATCTTCATTGGAATGGGCTTGATCAAGTCAGAATATTCCGAATGGGGTGTGTACATGAAGCATTTTTATTCCGAGGTTCTGTTAAAAATATGTATTTATGAATACACCTACATTACACAGCTCAGCAAAATTGCTTGCTATCGAGTTGTTAACAGGACTCTCTCTGTGGTATGTCAAATTTAGAAGACATTTATGTTGACTTTGCAAGGACCAAGCCTTCAGCGTACCACTTATCATTTTGGACAACTGGAAGCTGCAACACAACGCCTCGTATCTCGTTCGTTTTGCGGGGAGGTTCTGTGATTTATTTGGGCGGCCCTGCTTCTCTGCTCATGAACAACCACAAGCTCGGCGTGCAACCAACAGTGTTTATTAAGTCATAAAGCACAGCAGCTGTGTTTGCCCACAGTAAGACAAACAGAAATATGATTTCAAGTGGAATACCGGAGTGCCAATAAGTGCAAATAAGAGACAAATAGGACCAAAATGGAAGTGGCAATTGAGCGCCAAAATATTCCCGACGTAACACCACTTGTCTGCCAAGCAAAGACAATGATGACGCAGAACCATCTGATTTGGACACACTCACTCATAAATGCCACCACATTGAATATCCTACCTTGGTTTCCAGAGAAGGATGAATCCCAGAGAGCTGACACAATTTGTCATGAGTCAGCTGACGCCAAGGAGAAAAGGCCGATCATTTGGCGGGGAAAGCAAAGAAGGCGAGGAGGAAGAAAGGGACGGCTATACAGAGAACAAGGCAATGGATTAACCCAGCCGCATTTGGGGTCAAGTGGATCAAATATGGCTGTGAGGGATTCAAGCTGGCAGCTGGCAGGGAGGTCGCCTAGAGACTCCAAAAATGTGACGAATCCGCAAGGAAGGAAAACGTGTACTTCGATACACACCCGAAAAGTTGAATGCATGCTCTTTCTCATCTTGACGAGTGACGTAACTTACCTGGGCGGCTATCGTGAGTCTTTTAGCCTGCTCCTCACTTGTGCTTAATTAAACCATCCATGCGATAAATCAGAAGTTCAACGTTGCCTGTGGATGTGTATCAGAACCCGGCAAAGCACCACTGGGGGCATTCACACACACAAAACCAAAAAATTGGAGGGACTCACGGTCATTGCAAAATGAGCCTCCGTAGGACGTCATGGTGCAGTCGCAGGTGAAGCCCTCCCACTGTTGGAGACAAACCCCTTGATGGTAGCAAGAGTCCTCCGTACAGGTGGTACTTGGTCCTAAAGAGGAGGAGTTTTCAGGTGAGAACGTTACTCAACGGACAGAGCACGACATTGAAGACGCTTTCTGGTGAAAATACATATTGCTTTCAACTAGCATCCTACACATAACTACACGCTAGAGCCGCGAAAATAAATCTGCTGAAAGCCTCTGATGGCTGGGATACATCAGCCAGGCTCGTTGCGGGGCTTTTCCACACTGCCACAATGAGGCGCTCTAAAGCAAACACTCCAGTGTGAAGCCTCTATCCAAATTCGATCTGTAACGTCAGACTTGGAAAAAAAAAAAAAAGAACACCTTCTTCTGCCTTCTCTAATCGACGTGCGCACACTCATGGCTGACAACAAGGCGTTCTAAAGCAGCAACGCAGATTGTCATTAAAAAAAACAAAACATGACCATTACTTGCCCAGGGAGCACTTTTGCTCACTTCGTTTCCGCATCACAAACTTGTGGCCCAACATGAAGGTTTTGCTTCAAAAATAGCAATTTGCTTGTTGGCATTCTTGTGAAACTCTCAGCATATAACAAACACGCACGCACGAACATGCTTCAGCGCCAGACTAATTGGCTAGCAAGCAAAACAGATATCTTCCTGTGGATAGATTATTCATTTAAAATCAATCAATACATGCTGCACGGGATGTGTTTATGCTAGATAATACTTAAAGGCAATTTGTTTATTTTGTATCAAACACTGTTGCTGGCTAATTACCCAGCACTATAATAAAAGATTCCATTGTGGAGTTAATGAAACATTATGTCATACTAACCCTAGAAACTAACGTTAAAATTAGTAACACCATCACTCATGTCGGGTACATTTAACCCGATATAATATCCCAGATAAAATACAGTTTTCATCAATTTATGTAAAAGTACAACACTGTATGCCAAATTGGAAGTTGTCTTCTTTCATTTCCCAATACAAAATATCACCTAAAAATATGTGTGGATGAAAATCACCCGACGTTAGTGTTCTAGGATAAAATAGTGGAGAGTTGTCTATTGATCAGATGCCTGAAAAGCCACAGTTACTCCACATTCGCGAGCCAAGTCGACAAGTGACAAACGGCAGAGTCACGTAGTTGCCATCATGGCCTTAAAGATCTTTTGACATCTATCTATTTCGCAAGGCTGATAAAAAAAATAGAGGATATTGCGCTGAATCAGGGAGAAAAAAAACACTTTGATTTATAACCACACTCAAGAAAAGACTCGCTGCCAAAGAACATTTTAAGTGAATTGGTAAAACTTCTACAGGTTTACGTGCAAAAAAAGAGAGCCCCATCTTTTTTGTTCTACCTTTGGCTGGCAAGAAAACAAAGTCAAAAGAGGACAACGGGGTTTGCAGAGGCGCAAACAGTCATAAAGTAAGAGATGTGTTATCTTCATCAAGGCACCGTGCAGTTTGAGCTGGACTCGCGCCACAGAGACGGACTGCACAAATCTTGTGCTGGTAACCCACCTCTCGCTCCTGTGACTTTAACAGCGTCAGTGAATACAAACGAATGAACGGGACGGTGTGCTGCTTATTAGCCTGGGGCTTTATTCCATTCCACTTCGGCAGCAAACAATTTGCTATTATTCGCTTACGTGAATAGCAGCGATCGGAGTTTGCCTCAAGACGTTAGCTTTCGGCTAACTTTGGACCCCTCCGCTAGCTGGCTGTACTAGCTAGCTAGCTTGCTCATGAATCCAAGACCAAAGCGGCTTGCAGTGTAGTATTATTTAATGACTTTTTATTTGTGGTCTACATATAATAATCGCTTATCACTACGATTTAAAAGGTGAACAAACTTAGCGCTCACAAAGTGATTGCTGCACACTCGAGCCCAAACTATGGCTTGGCCCTGATTAGCAGGTCAGCAAACTAAAACACTTTGCTTGCCGTTTTTCTATACATTTCTGGCCCTGATGCATAATTATCTTCGGAACCCTAAAGAAACATTCATCCTTTTCTCTCCTGGCGTTATTAGAACACCCAATGCAAGAGTGCACAATTTTGAGAGCAAACTGAGATGCATGTTATTAATGCAAACGGTCGAATGCTAGCCACCCAAGATGGTGAGTGAAAAAAACAAAACAAAACACAAAGCGGAAATGACTTCACATGCATTGCAAGCGACTTATACCTGTGGGCAGGTAATAAGTCTGTCTGGCAGAAGTACCAAAAAGGTAAAAAAAAAAAAAAATTGGGATCACTGCCTCATTGTGTCAGCCAGTGTGGTCCAGGGGGAAATCAAGCCTGTGCTCTTTGACGCTCAGTACACCGTTGAGATGTGGTGGAGGGATAAAAGGGGCGGAAGGGGTGGATGAGCAGTGGGGGCGTGGGGGGTCGCTATTGCCCAAATCCAGTGCTATATAACCAGATTTGACTGACTCTATGGGCGCATGCGGCTGGAGAGTGCGGCGGAGAAAGCATGAGCAAAAGCAGAGGTAAACACGCAGGAAATGCAAGATTAATGAGCCAAGCGGCGAGGAGGGCGGGGGCATCGCTGAGATTAGCTACACTGAGAGATTCTTCGCTCATGCAGGTTTTATGGCGCAATAGAGAGGATTTACAGATGACAGGGGCTCAGACTGCAAAGGCTGCCCGGGGGGTTGTGAGAGCATGGGCGTGGCCACTGGTGTATATCAGTAAATAACATCCACACAAGTCCACGGTGATGCCAGGCTCGGGGGATGCGACGAGGGCAGGGGGGGAAAAAAAATAACATTTACTTGGATTTAATAAAGACGGAATAGGGCTGGGATGGTGATTTCAAACAAATCAAGTCACGCGCGGCGTCTTCTATTTATGAAAAGGCAACCCACTTACCATCGCAGCCTCGGTCCACCTGGCCCACCCTGTGGAGGGCATCTGCAATCATGTCGGGGAGTCTCCCGTTCAGGTCCACGGAGGCCAGGCAACCCTGGTACCCGTCCCGGGACGCAATTAGTTTGGGCAGATTACTGTACATATTCTTTATCACGCCACCGATATACAGCTCTCCTGCAAAACAAAGTACATGACATCAGCATAGGCATAATCAGACAGAACAGTGCTGCCTTGAGATACAAGTGACCCCACTTACGAGCATTCAGGATAAAAAAAAGTGAACTCAGTTCAGCTCACTTAACACTCCCCGTAGAAATGTATGGTCAAACTAAACATAAAATGAAGAGAACGACACATTGCAAGGCTTGAAATAAGGGGTTTCGCGTTGTAGTTTGCGGGCTAAATTAGCATTTTGCACCTCTAAAACACAGGAAATAGCAAAATAGGTTCAAAGACCAAGACGTCCCAAAACGCTTCGGTTGGCCTTCGTCTCTCACGTCACTCACCACGGTTAGCTGCAAGTTGAGGCACAACTTGGTGCTACGTACACTGCACCAGCTAGCTAGCAACAAGCTCCAAATCAGGCAAATAAACTACATTTCTGACAAGTATCGTTGTGACAAAGGTGGAGGCCATGCTAATTGCTAAGCTAACTGAAGAGTGACACGTCTAGAGGGTTAATTGTTTGGTTTCACCATAGAGACCTGAGTTTTGATTTTTGAGGTCAACAAAATACATACAGTAGGTCAAATGTTGTTTTTTTGTTGTTTTTTTAACATGAATTTAGATTTGCTTCTAGACAAGACAATACATTTTGCTGCTATACATAATGTGAGATACAAACACTGTTGATTATATAAAAAAGAAAAACAATTGTTCATTTGTTATACTTTTATTGTTTAATAACATCCTTGCTTCAAATCCCTAGGATTAATCCGACCACCCCCCTGCCCCCAAATGCTCCACAAAATTAGAAAGTTGCTCTTGAAATTAAATCACTGTTTTTCAAAACTGCTCTGCAAAAAAAAAAAATAAATAAATTCAAGCTTTGATTTGCGTATTTAAAAGTACCAATCAACATTGTCTTAAAAATGGCCTGGTAGCTTATTGCTAACATAATATGAAATGTTATTGACTAAAATGCCAAGAAAAATACTTGATTGTCTTGGTTTGAACATTTTAAGCACTGGATCTTGGAACACAAATGTACAGATATAATGTAACAATTCTCTCAGGCATATATTCTTTATCCTCTCCAAAAAACAACTACTATTACAGCATCTCATTGAGCCACTTACGGTAGTAGAAGAAGTACGATTGATGACTGTGTGTGTGCATATGTCTTTCCTTTTAAATTTATGTCTTCAATTATTTATTTTTTTTGCTAGACTTTTATCTCATTTGTCATTGGACAGTTACATGTTTATCAAAATGAATATTGCTGGGCTTTGGTTGAGATCTGTGCTGCAAACCCCCGCCGCCACAAGACAAGACATCTCCAGGGAGACATCCATGTGACAAAAAGCTTGTTGTGGCAGAGGTGCTGAGAACATGATCCGATGGCTCGACAACCCTGTGAGGGAAGCGTTATGCCCCACATGAGCTTATTGTACCACGACCAGCTACATTATTGCAAGTGACGTGACGCTTTGAAGGATTCATATCCGCACCTCTGGGAGGGGGGAACGTACATACACACAAGCCAGATTTCACGATCAGAATTTGTCCATGCTTACCAAAATGAGGTTTTGGTAGAACGTACATAAAAAAAAGTGGTTAAGGCCTTCGAAATGTTGTGTCCCAACCTTTTGACTTGCAGCCTCTAGGAAGCAATGAGCCAAAAGGTCAATCATACACGGACTTTGTGTAATGGAATAAGTCAATGATGTTTGCAAACTTCTATCTAGAATTAATGAGGACTTGACACTTCATCTGTCCCCGCCTGGGCCTTACAATCAATATAATGAATCCATTAGACAGACTGATGCAGTGAACTCACATCTGGGAGAACCATTTAGCAAATATGAAATTATCTGTATGGAGTTCATATCCAAAGAGCAAATGGCACGCTTTGTTTGAGACTCCGCCGGTTGACTGCACCGCTGCAGAAAGAGGCATTGGGCGGCGGCATGCACGGTGCAAAAATGACTTTGGCAAACTCTTTTGTCTTTTTTATGAATTGCGCAAAGGATTTCTGTGTGGGAAATGCATTTATAAAATTGGGGGGAATTATACATCAGAACAGGGGAAAAAAATGCTTTTTAAGGGTGAGTTGTGGGGGAGCGTATAATATTACGTGGGAAATTATAGTGAATATGCATGTTGGGGTTATTTTAAAAGGAAGGTTGTCTACTTGCTATCCAAAATTGATGGTTCACCTGACTGGCCCAACTTTTTTTCCCCGCGGTAAGTACTGCGTGTTACAGTGATGAGTAACCACTTTCCCCGAGTGTCCTGGTCTGACTCTGCTGTCCGAGCCGTGATGAATGCTTGTGCCGCAGAACAGTGCAGAGCGATCCAAAAGGCACGAGCAATTATAGCCGTGCAGACATCACCAGAGACCGAACACCTCCGCGTCTCTATGGCTACTGTAATGACCTCTCATGGGCCAGCGGAGGGAGTCGGGGATGCTAAGATGCTGAGCTCAAACAGGGCCCTGAAAGCATTCCGTGCAGGGCTGTGCTGACATAACATTTATGGAGGCTAATCAAGAGTTTTGGGAGGTAGCTTTCTGTGCGTCTTGTTTATGGCAACTTAAAGGGGAGCTCGTTTTGCCCATTAAACTTTCTTCAGTTCAGCTGATTGGGGCAGCCAAGAGACGATCTATCCAGGACATCCGTGGTGTGAAATTGGGCTCTTCATCTAGGTCACGGTCATGTTGAATAGAAGCAACTGTATGCATTCGTAGGGATCGTCGTTTTTATCGGAATGTCCCTGACCGAAATGCAAATGAACCGCTGACTCGACACCCAAAAAGGCCGTTCGCAATGTTGTGCCACGCGCCAGTGCGACGGCTGCTTAGCCTCTCCAATGCAGAGGTCGTTGCACACGCACAAATTGCCTTGATTTGGAGGTGCCAAATGAAGTGATCCTTTCCAACTTAACACAGTCAAACTGAACAATTTGGCAAATATCGATTCATTTCCCTGGCAAGTTGTTTCAAATGTTGTTCGTATTCCATTCCAGCTCTGTACTGAGCAACAAATGAGTGACGCCACCACCACAGTGATTATTTGGCATTAAGCACTGTTTTGGCATTCCGGGGGGGGGGGGGGGGGGTTGAGAGACTAATTGGTATGAAGTCTTTAACATGCACACTTTACCGACCACAAAATGAGCAGAATAGAGAGTGGAAATTAGATTGGCTCCTAATGGCTATTGATCAGTTTGGTGTTTGCACTCGCTGAGCAGGAAGCAGTTTAGTCTTTCGCCTTTGGACAGCAGGGGAATCTTGAAGTTACTGCTAAATAATGATACATGTCTTCCTTGTCGAGGCAGTCAAGAGGGTTAAAATACAATATGTGGCGAGGAAGGAAAATGCGCCCGACTGCATGAGCTTCACGCTAGAACGTGTAGCCATGTGACGTGCCATGGTGCCTATTTTTGGCATTAGTCAATCAAGTGGCAGGTACAATGATGCCACTGTGTGTTTTGTAAACATCCAGTTCAACAGATTGGAGTGCGGCTCCGGTTCCAGATTGCGTCCTCGGCTGGCGTCTCCGTGCTTATGCAGCCAAGACTGAATTTATTTCTCCATGAACCCAAACACTATTCTGTTTTTTCATGATTTTATTTCTGCCCATTCAGCGTCTTCATGGAGTCAAAAACCCCTACGGGCTGCTGTGTTAAAACTGTGCCTCAGTTCTGCAGAGAGGAGCGTACAGTATATGAAGTCGGAGGCAACAAAAAAATATACATGGATGTATTTTCTTAGAACTTTTCAGTGAGTCTTTCAATGGTTTCAAAACAGTGCAGGATCATTGCACACTTTTCCACCGGCGAAGGTAGAATATATTTTCCTTGGGGGAGCCATGCGGGGCCAAAGATATCTCAGGGCGTCCGCACAACAAAAAAAATAATTCCGCAAAAAATTCTTCAGAAAACAATGATAAAAATTCTTTATTTGTATGTTTCCTACAGGGGAAAGGGGGAAATGTGGAAAAAAATCAGGGAAAAAAAATAGCCAAAAGTAAAACAAATCTGTAATTGCACCTGGGGGGGGTCAAAGCATATTTCAGGGGGGACCAGTACTCCTGTACCCTCCACCCCACACACCTAACTCTTCATTTTCATCCCCAATCTACCAAGGTTGTTGTTCATGAAAACTACAAAAATAAAAAATAACTACATCTAAAATTGAAAAACATTTTCATGAACCAAATAGAATAAAATCGAAAATGCTCTGAAAAAAATTAGAACTAAATGGAAGCGCATTTTAACTTTTATGTAAAACAAACTATAATGGTAGTGAAAGTGTCCTTTGTTTTCATCTTTGTCAATTAATATGAGCTTTCGGGGTTCATTTTAAGCATATTTATTTCGGGATTGCTGCGAATCCGTTCAGAGGAAAGGTCAAACATTTGCTTGAGAATTGTGGTTTACTGTACTTTATTACACAATACATTAGTGTCCTTTTATCTTGCACTTGACAAAAACCCATGATTAAAAAACTAAAACTAATACTAAAACTAATAAAAACTCAGCTAAAACAAAGCATTTAGGGAAAAACTAAAAACTAACTTCACTCCAAAAACAAATTAAAATCAAGCTATATTTAAAAACTAAAAGTCAAAATCAAACGAACACTAACTATAATAAAAAAAAAATGCTAATATCTGGTTCAGTGTCTTTTTCTTTGGCCTTGGCTGAGGCCCCACAAGTGCGCTTTGCTCCTTTGGCCTTTTACTCTCCGCTTGCCCATATTTGTCTGCCCTACTTGACCTTGAGGTTATACATCTCCATACTTCACACTTTCTTTTACTTGATTCTTTTCCTACCAGTTTTTACAACCACCATCGCGGCTCATTAGCTCCAAAGCTCCCCCAGAAGATATCGCAGAGACTGTAATTGACTTTTGGCACGAGCGCACGAAAAGAACGATATATTTGTCCCAGCGGGATGAAAATGACATTCATATGTGAAATAACACTGACTGCACTTTGCCTGATTATGAAAACCACGATGGCCATTCAAAGCGTAATAGTTGATCAGAACCACCGTTGATTAAAATCATCACAGCAGTGATCCAACTGAAACCAACGGCGGCAAGTTAACATTTCGCGCATGGTCTACTCTACGGCTGAAGTTGAGACATTCATACTATCTGACATGAGCCACTAATCCAGTTACGCCGCGTGCGATTTGTTTGGCTATTATCATGCAAATGCATCCGGGCCCTGCTTTGACAGCGCTTCATTACAAAGCCTTCACCTCCGTCATTTGCGATTCGAAACCAGGTGCAAATTGAAGCGCTGCTCAAAAGGGAATTATACAGATGTTGCATTGCATATCCAGTGCAGGAATTGCACTCATGTCATTCTTATTTATTAGATGTAAACATTGTTCCATTTGCTTTTTTCTTTTTGAATGAATGAACGACTGCACTTGTGTCACTTGTATCTTCAACATGGCTTGTCTTTATTCACCATGCAAGAAAATCCAACTAGTTTAGGTGGCAGCGTCTTGTGAATATCCTTTTTTTTTTTTTTTTTTCCGACAGATAGCTGGAAGCTTATTTTTGTTTTTATTTTGCAAGCAACAAAGAATGTGAAACATGGGATCACACACAGAAAGTGTGCCCTTTCTACGGGCAAGATAAAGCTGGGAGAATTGTTTCTTTTCTTTGAAACACAGGTAAGAAGCATGCCAGGGATATTGTATTATATGGGAATTGTTATATCTGTGCTTTATTCCCAGACTGAATTCAGAATAGTTATACAGATGGACAAAGGGGAGTAAATTACTAGAATATGTGTTTGTATATTACACACTTGACAAGAGGATTCCTTGAACTGTGTTTATTCTGGAGTACAATTGTCTCCCATTCGAGTGGAGGTTAATACTGATTGGCTAGTTAAGTCCTTGTACAAACAGGTTCGATATTTCAAATGGTTCCAATCGAGCTGCCATTAACTCTTCGAGGATCGTTGACGGGAAATGCCGTCAACGGGAATCAACAGGAGCGCCATTGATGTCAGTTTCCCTCAACTATGTTTTTTTGTTTGTTTTTTTAGCTCATTCACTGTCAGGTGGACCCCCTTTTGCCCTAACGTTTGAAAAAATTAAAAAAATATATAGATAGGATCCTGGGATTGAATAGCTGGACTGTGAAAAGACAAATTTGTCAATGGAAGTGAATGCTTTAACTATGGCCAGAAGATGGCAGGATTGGATCTGTGTGTCACAACAACGCGTAAGCTCCTAAAACATGGCGGACCACTGGAAATGTGACCTTTACAAGCAGTTTGTGATTGATCGATGATGTTTGTCACGTCAAATCTACTAGAAAGAGTGTCATAAAAGAGAGAAAAGATGATGCAGATTATTTAAATTTAGAAGTAGAAACGATTGCATAATGTACATACAGATACACACGCACACTACTAGATACTACTACTACTACTACTACTACTACTATTATTAGTAAATAGTGTGCAAATAGTTTGTAAAGTTTGTCAAAGGTAAAATTGTTACACTGGTGATTCCTCGTAAGTACAGTTTCTTTGTTGTTGTTGGTATTTTATAGAAGAAAAGGGCTGTTCCGATGCTTAAAAGAAGCAAAAACTATTAGCACCAATGTCACTGCTGAGTATAAAATACATCTTTTCACACAAAGTGTGCTTTCTGGGTTTTGTTTGAAAATAGGTGATTTGGGTGAAACCAACCCAAGTTTTACCGCTGATTACTAAAAATGGAATAAGGTTGAACGAAAACTTTTTCTTGTGATGACAGTAGAGAGTCTAATTTGTCATTTAGTATTTTATGTGTTGACAAACACATTATTCAGTGAGCCTAGAAAGTTCAGTAAGGAGGCTGGCACTCATTTGGTTTTCTTTTTTGAAAATGGCTGGCATAGCAAGAGGTAAGAGGCCATATGCTGGCCAGCTGGCGGACACCGGCGTGTTACCTTTGAGGTCCAGGTTGCGGGCTCCATTGGAGTGCTGCGTCACGGTGCGCGAGTCGATCTTGAGCGTGTGGACGTTGTTGGCGTCGCGGGACACCACCACATTGTGCCACTGGTTGTCGTTGAGCGGCTTGTCCGAGTTGCCCTTCATTAGCGACGGGCCGTTGCCGAGGTCAAAGACGTAGTGGACGTACCTGGGGAGGGAGGCAGTAACAAGGGCGATGATGATGATGATGATGATGAGAATGATGATGCCTGTGTGTGAGGTCTTCCAAATATAATTCAGCCGCTGTCCTCTGTGGCCCGTCACGCCGTGCCAATTTACCTGGAGGTGCTTTAAGATGGATGACGCTTCACTCTCAATGTTTAATGGCTCCATATTTTCCATGTCGCTCAGTTGTTTTGCATTTTATTTAAACTGTACATCACCTCCTCGTTGGCATGCCCATGGGGACTCATCCTTAACATTTGTGTCACTCTCCTCCTCTCTGGTTGCAAACGTTTCAAGCCCAAATGTCAGAGGCGGGTGGAGTAGCCAAAAATGGTACTCAAGTAAGCGTACTGATACTTTGCAATAGTATGACTCAAGTAAAAGAAGTCCTCCAAATACTATATTTTCTGGACTATAAGTTGCAGTTTTTTCATAGTTTGGCCGGGGGTGCGACTTATACTATGGAGCGACTTATGTGTGAAATTATTCACACATTATAATGTATCTCTTTCCTTTTCAACGTCAGCAAACAAAACCCCAAACAACCACAGGAGGGCGTTCTAAGGCTGCATATAAACCTGCATTACATATTGACTTTACAACGGGCAGAATATTTATAGTGTATATCATTTCACATCTTATTGTAACTCACATTAAGAAACATAAAGATAAATCCTAAAAGCTATTAAAATACATGGATAATTTAAACGGTTAAAAACTAACATTTGGATAAATAAGTAATTAAAATAGTATGATAAAGACAATTTGACTGTCTATCAATATACATCTACGCAAAATAGTGTACTGTTGCTTTAAGACACTGGCTGGGGTCTTGCTCAGCCACACGAAAGGAGCTGAGAGCGGAGAAGAGAACAAAGAGATAATTACGACCGAATACATAAATACTTTTGGAGACTTGGAAACATTCTACACGGTCGGGGATAAATAAAAGACTTATTTAATCGATCTACAACCATTTTGGTGAGTTTAAAGTTATCTCACCGTAACTTGTATGCTACATGTGTGAATGTTAGCTAAAGCTCGGTGGAAATGATGTGTACTAAGAGCACAATTAATTTCCTCCAAAAATGCGACTTATACTCCAGTGCGACTTATATATGTTTTTCCCCTTTATTATACATTTTATGGCTGGTGCGACTTATAGTCCGGGAAATACAGTAATAAATTCAGTGAGAGAAAAAAAAGTAGTCAATGAAAAAAACTACAGTAACTACAGTAAGTTGTTTTTAAATCAGCGCATGATCATCAAAACAAAACAAAATTACCGTTATTGAAAATGAATCTAAAAATCTGGATATTGCTGAACAATATCATTTTATCCATCCATCCATTATCTGTACCGCTTCTCCTCACAAGGGTCGCGGGGCGTGCTGGAGCCTATCCCAGCTGTCTTTGGGCAGTAGGCGGGGGACACCCTGAACTGGTTGCCAGCCAATCGCAGGGCACACAGAGACAAACATCCGCACTCACAATCATACCTAGGGCCAATTTAGAGTATCCAATCAACTTACCATGCATGTTTTTGGAATGTGGGAGGAAACCGGAGTGCCCGGAGAAAACCCACGCAGGCACGGGGAGAACATGCAAACTCCACACAGGGAGGCCGGAGCCGGGATCGAACCCGCGACCTCTGAACTGTGAGGCGGACGTGCTAACCAGTCGACCACCGTGCCGCCATATCATTTTATATAAAACAATAATAAATAACATCTTCATGAAATTAAAAACGATCAAACGAGTCAAACGGCACAAATGGTTCGCACCCGAAGGAGGACGTCACTGATGAACCAAAACCAAAGAGATTGCGGCTAGCAGTTACTGAATCATAAATAAAAGTTGCGAGCGGAATCTAGCTAGACTTTACACGGATCTGATCGGCTGGATCAGATCTGTATAAAGATATTTTGCACTTTATGCAAAACTGGTTGTGCTGATTTTAGTTTGAATTTGCAAGAGTTAGTGCTTGATCAGTTGTAATAATGTAACATAAGAATTTTTAGGGATAATTTCTCCCTAATGAATTTCAGTGAGCGTCAGTTTTACGCAAATTTGGGCTGTTGGTGGGACAGGCTGGTCGCAATTCCCTGAGAATAGCGATGGTTGACTGTCCGGTAAATAAATACGTTGTTGAAACAGATTTGTCCATCTTCTGGTCAGATCGGTGATCGGTGGACATTTTTTTGAAAACTCACTGATTGGTGATTGGCTCCAAAATCCTGATTGTGTATTGCTTAATGAATCTAGCTCAATGTAGCGTAGTAAAAGTACCATTTCTTCTTAACATATAATGTATAATCAAGTAAAACTCAAACAAATGTTGCATCAAAACTATTCCAGCAATTTATCCCCAAACTTGCTTGAGTAAATGTACCGAAATAAATGTAGCGCGTCTGCTAGACGGCATTCTAGTCCAACTAGCAGTGGCTTTTTGCAGACATTTTTCCGGTTTTGGGCCGAGGCTATTTTGGTTGTTGTATTCATGAGCGCAGCAACCAAATCCTTGACTCTTTGTCTTCATATCATTGCTAAACAGGGAACAGGAGGAAGCAAAAGCCTCTTTGCTAGTATCATTACAAAGAGCTTTACGAGTGAAATAGCTTTCTATTGAATTCGTCCTTGAATGCACGCTCACCCTTTGACCAGTTCCACCACAATGAAGTCGCTCCCATCGCCGGAGTTGAACAGCATCAGGCCGTCGGGCGTGGTGGTTTTAAACTGGAAGAAGAGGTGCATGGAGGCGTACGCTTGCAGCGTGGCCAGCGCCAAGTAGCTGCCTTTGCTCCGGAAGGTCACCGGGTCGGCGATGATGTGGCGCATGCCGAAGCGGGCGTTGAGCTCGCAGTAGGAGATGTCGCCGTTCTTGCACTCGTCAAGGTAGGGCACGCCGTTGAAGGCCAGACCCTGGAGATGGCCGATGAAGTTGGACGGCACCACCGAGATGAAGCGGCGCTCGGTCATGATGCCCGTCTCGATGTTGTGGAACTCCAGACGCGTGTGGGCACCTGTCATCTGGCCTGCAACGAGGACGACGACGACGACGACGATGAGTAGGAAGGGGGGGCGGGGCACTGATAAACATTCATTTAGAGAGCGTGAATAACGCCGTGACGCTGCTCTGCTTCCGGCACGGGAAGGTGTCCGGGGAAATATTGCACTTCACGTTATGCCACCATAATTACACGAGTTCCATCAGGGTGCAAATGAGATATATTGCAAGTTTTAGTTTGATTTGCAGTAGTGACGGGAATGAGACAACCAGAACATAATGCAGGGATGTGATTTTTCGTCGGTAGTGACTCGGATGATGCATTGCTGTGAGTCGACCGCGTGGCAATTAAAAGTTCCCGGTTTGAGTTTTTGCCTCATAAAGCAGGCAGACCTTGACAGGGTCATCGGTTGCTCCCGGACATGCCGCGCCCACACTCCATCCCCTTTATCCAGCTCACACCTTTTTCCTTCGCCCGTGTCCTTATCCTCGGCTACAGTTCTTTGCCGGGGGCCATAATATGCGACTCTGCCTCATCTTTTTGACCTTTCCTCCTTCCACTTGCTGTTTTGTCCGCAGCTCTAGCGCCGTATACACCCCAGTGCTTTCAATACAGCCGAGACTGATCAGCAAATAAATACTTTTTCTCTCCCTCTGCCGCTGACCGCCTTTTGCTAATGCACAACTAACCTTCCACGGTGACGTTGTCCACAGACAGCTGCAGGCTCTTGCCTCTTCGCACCACCTTCACCGTGTGCCACTCGTTATCGTTCAGCTTCTGGCCCGCAAACAGTGTCTCGGGTCCTTTGCCTGTGGATGAGCCAGCAAGTGAAATTGTGGAATATGCAGGAATTGTTTGTATATGTGCGTGTGGGTGAATGTGAGTGCTATATGAACACTCACGTTTTTTTTTGTTGTTTTTTTTGCTCAGTCGGTGACAGGAAGTAAAGAAAAACCAGACAAGTTCATGCCAGTTTTTCCAACATACATATTGGAAAATATTTTCATTCATTAAAAATGCATAAATTAAAAAATAAATTTGAGGCTTCAAAATGCTGAAAAACCAAGCTGTTCTCGCAGATGTGGGGCGTGTCTACTGAATGTGCTGAAACCACGCCCCCACTCACAACTGTCAATCAAGTGTGATTTCTGTGACCTGCAAAACTGGATGCTAATTCATCTAGCGTCTTATGGTTACACATAACTACATTTTTGAGAAGTGAAAATATAGCTATTCCTTTATTCCATCGTGTCTCTGTGATGTGCGCACACTCTGCTGACAACGAGGCACTCTAGGAATGCCACGCCACCCCGAAGCCCCGGTCCACACGCTGGCTGTCAACGTGGCAGTTATTTAAGAAAAAAAATATAACCCCTCATGCCTCTTTTGTATTCCTCTGCATGTTGTGCGACCACTCAAGGCTGACAACAAGGCAATCTAAAGCGACCTTCACCGAATCAGGTTGGGAGTGAGAAACATCCAGACATGCGCATACAGATGCTCTCCGTGGAAGAAACCTTGAGCATTGTGTGGTCCACTGAACATATTGTCAAACAAATGTTCCAAAATCACACGTGAGCCATGAGGGCTTTGCAGCCAAGCTGAGAGCAACGATCGCTGCTCGCCAACATGGAGGCGAGAACGACAATGGCGCACAACAAGGGGGGCCCCGGGCACTTCCTGGCAACTGAACCAGCCGTGTGACTCACGGTCACACGTGGCGGCAGGAATGAGGTGGCGGCGGAGACATTTGTCACAGAAACTCAAACTTATGCGGGCGGCATGTCGAGAGCGGAGGAGTCATGGGTAACCGCGGGGGGGGGGGGGGGAGGGGTTGGGGCGCCCAGTCAAAAGGTCGACGTTTGCTCGGAGCGATGTTTTGATGCTGCTAAGCTAACAAGACAGTTTGAAACATAAATGGTAGTTCAAACAAGAGCAGTCGGCCTTCACCCCGGTCAACAGGCTGGAAATAAGTTGGTTTCGCAAATGCCTTCCGAGCCTGATAGATGCTCGAATCAAAGGGGCTAAATAGGCACATGCCAACATGGGGTTTATTTTTTTTCACTAGTGGCATTTCACCAGCAGGTGATGAACCTCAAATGGACAGCCCCTTCACACCCCACCTAGGCAACTATTTGTACACACACAGAATGCTTCAAATGCAAGAGAACTATTAGCAAGGGCTAATCAGAGCAATCAGATTTCAGATTCACCAAACGCGGCCTTCACAAAGTCTTAGAGTGACGTCGGCATTGTTCCGTCAGTTTAATTGGTTGATTCGCGCGAAATAATTTTGCGACTTGCACAACTGGTGAAGGAGGAAGACGATGGTGATGCTGAGAGCCAAAAGAAGTCTGTAGATAGGTTCTAGACTAGTGTTCTCTCTATTCGGGCGCTAGTGCTCTGGAATGCCCTCCCCACTGAAATGAGAGCTGCTTCCTCAGTAGAAATGTTTGAAACTTCGAGTTCTCTACTCTTGTATTTAGTTCACTCCAGGTAAGCCTGTTTTAATATTGCTTCTTTTCTGTTCTGCTGCCTCCTCCCATTCTTGACGATGACCGAATCTGACGCTGCTGTACGGATTCTACATTGACTGACCGGGGCAAGATCTAAAGTTGGCCACCTTCTCTGTGGCGTTGCTATGGAGATATTCGCATCCGCCAACCGAGCCAGGTTTTAAGGAGGACCTACTTCTTTGAATGCATCTTTTTAGTTCCTACTTCATCTTATTAAAATCACTCTTACATTATTCTAGTTAACACTGTATAATACCGCATTATATGTTGAATGTTGCCCACTCGGCATCCACTGCAGCCCGGTCATCCTAAAAGGGGGATTTGCCCCATATTCGGCCCCTTCTAAAGGTTTCCTTTTGTGATTAGGGCTATATAAATAAATATGACTTGATTTTTTGGTCACGTTATTCGATAAATATTGATTGTGTACTGCTACATATATTGTTATGTAAAGTTTTGGACCTGTTTAGATTAAGGCAAAGGGGTCAATATATATATATTTTTTAAGGTAACTACTAAACTCCTCATACACTATTCCCACCACCTTCTAACAAGCACCATTATCCACATGCGTATTCCCAGCCTGATCAGCATTCATATTAACAATGGCTGCTGTAATGTTAAGTGAAATGGCCTGCAGGCATGCACTCATCTAGCTAGAGCCTCACCTTGTTTGTTGTGCATCCCTCTCACTGGCAGTGTTGACTTCAGACTGCAAACAAGCACATGCTCATTCACTATTGCCCCCTAGTGGTGTCAAGGCGTTCAGCCACTGGCCCTGCTATGAGGGCTCCCTAGTGCAAAGTCCACTTATGGCAGATGGGCCGGTTCTGCATGGTATCATGCTGGCCGACCTGGCAGCATATTAAACAGGGCCTGAGCATGCCAAGCACATACAAACTGTACTACAATTTAGGAATATTCAAATTGGATGGGCAGAAGGTGAGCAAAAGAGCATGCGCGCACGCACACGCGCGCTCGCACAGCCCTCCGTTTCAAAATCGGGGGGAGGTTAATGGCCGTTTAGTCCTCATAACCTTCACACATGATTACGCGGGGTCAGCTGGTGGTGAGTCCGAGACCAAAACATCCTGCCACCCATTTTGTACGCAGATCATGTTAACTCCAGAAGATGTGTGTACGCAGGACTAAAGGCCAGCATGCAGTGGACATATAGTCAGAATAATGGACAACAATGCACCTTATGGGACCGACCATGTGCATTCGCAGTCATTTGATTTCCCTTCTGCATGTCAATACCATATGATGATGTTGTACCCAATGACAATCTGTCCCAGTCTCCTCAACAACAACAAAGATTACAAGGTTATTGTACTTCCAAGTCTGTGGACTGTTATACCGTACCGATTTGTGAATGGTTATTTGTGAAATGTTATTCAAATAAAATTTTTGTTGAGTTTTTAATACACAATACTTACCATTGGGGTTTTTTTTTTTCAACCTTGCACACTATAAATGTGCTCGGTTAAAAAAAGCTAAAACTAATACTCAAACTAAGAAACATTTAACTAAAACGAAAAAAAAAAAATTGAACCAACAGACCTGCTCTGAAAACAAATTAAAACTAACAAAATGTTAACAAACAAAATAAAAACTAATTAGGATGAAAATTCCAAAACTATTATAACTGCTGAGCTGTTGCTTGTCGTAAAGTGAGTCGGGCTGAGTTGAGTGACACCTTAAAGCGCTCGTGTAAGATCTTCCCTCGTAATTTCAAAGAAAAACAAACAAACAAAAACAATGGCTCAAATCTCCGAGGACATGCAAGTCAGGACAATCGTATCTCAAGGCACCACTGTGCTTGTTTTCAATGCTCCTCCATCTTTCACAGAAAACCCACGTGTCCCTATGGAGAGTGAACAAACAGCACCAAACAACATTTGTGAAATGAAACGAGTCTCCTTCCAGGCAAACACCTGCTCGACTAAAATGGCGCGTCGGCATGGTCTGCGAAAAGCATTTGACAAACCCCGGCGGTCCAATATTTGCATTAATGGACAGCCACTCTGTTAACCGACTGCCACATTTTAATGAGCCCTGTTTAAAAAGCTGCACGGCTAGAATCTAAATACATGTACACCTTTGATTCCAACTTATGATTGGATGGAGGCAAGGCTGCAGCCAGCATGACTGACCAAATGACACAAACACAAACGCACACGTTTCTCACTGACTTTTTACTGCTGCACACAAGGCTCTTTGAGAGGGTTGAGAGTACCGGCAAGTGACCCATGAGGACTTGTTACATGTGTTTTGGGTTTTTTTTTCCCCCTCTTCTCTTTTGCCACTAAAAGCAAAGGCCTACAATGGTTACATAAGGCTTACAAGTTAATGTGCTGTTGTCTTAACAAAAGGCAGCTAGAAGGCTTCCTTTCTGACGCTAATGCCATTTGGCTCCTATCTTAAGATATCACATTTTCCATCTCAGGCACATTACCGCCGGTCTAATGAAAAGCTTGGTGCTGTATGTGCGCACGCGCGAAAAACACTCTGTCAGGAAAGACTTGTGTCCAAAAAAAAAAAAAAAAATGTTTTCATCATTGTAACATAATAGTAATTTTAGAGGACTGTCACTGGGGTGGTCCTCGGAAAATCTGGAGCATATTTGATGTAGTTATGATTGAAAAGGAGCAGCTTGAATACGCTGGCAAACATCATTGATTTAGCATCCCTTGGCTAAATAACGGCCGGCGATATCTCCAGCATGCAAATGGCTGCCGCCGGGAGACTTTCTCGGCACTGCTCGGTGAAAGTAGGGAATTAATCCTACTTCACACACTGCGTAAATCCCACTTGATTCACGACTTCAGCTATGGTTCCGCCGCCATCTTGTCCCATGAGATGAGGCTCATTATAATGAAATCAACCCGTCTGCAATGCCACCTAGCATGGCAGGGAGGGATTGACTGGGTGACATGGCCATTGCGTAACATTCCACTTTTTTTGCCTTGAAGTCGAAGTCAACGCAAACATTTTTTTTTTCATGAATATATTCTATGCAAGCGCACTAGTTGAAACATGGAATTCTGATTAATATTGCTTTTGTGGAATAAGTGTTATTCCGCCCGTTTTTAGCCATCTCCGGGGGCGGCCATTTTGTCACTTCTATCGACTGAAAATGACATCACAACTGCTCAGGGCTCAGGCAATGACCAATCACGGCTGACCTGTTTTCTGAAGCTGAGCCATGATTGGTCGTTACCTGAGCGCTGAGCGGTTGTGATGTCATTTTCAATCGACAGAAGTGACAAAATGGCCGCCTCCTGAGATGGCTAAAAAGGGGTGGATTTTGCTGATTAACTCATATTCCACAAACGCAATATTAATCAGAATGTTGTGTTTCAACTAGCGGGCCTGCTGCGAACATATTCTTGGAAAAAATATGTTTGGGTTGACTTCCAATTTATAAAAATTGGGCAGGATGCTTCAGGTGCATCAGTACTGTGAAGCGCCATCCAATGATGAATAATTTAGCCCCAAAACACTTCATATTCATCCCACTTCTTTTGTCAGCAGTCAATAAAGACAAGGCAACCAGTTCGACTGGCAGCCATATATTCCACTACCGCTTTACTTTTGAGTCCTTATTTTAACGTAGCAAACTTAGTTAAGTACAAGATTTTGGCTACTCTACCCATTTAACCAGGGGTGCCTAATGAAGTGGCCAGGATAGTAGGAAAGGAACGGTGCCTGGATGCTGTATGTCTGTTGTTGAAAATATCGATCTGAGTATCAGATTTGTGCTTTTCCAGTCACCGGAGGACCCAAGAGGCAGTAAATAGTGATCAAAAGCTCCTCTTACACTGATCTATCAATGATCTTTGCGGCATTTTTTTGACCTTCTCACTAGTGTTGGAGCTCATTAGTCGACTGCAAGTCAGGTTTGTAATAGTTTTGGAATTGTTCATTACAGACAGCTTTTATTTAGTTTTGACTTTTTTTTTTTTTTTTTAATTCAGTGAGTTTTAGTTTTTAGAGAGGCTTTGTCAGTTAGTATTTTTTTAATGCTTTTTTTAGTTTAGTTTTCATTATTATTATTATTAGTTTTATTTTTTTGTATTTTTTTTCAAATTAAGTATTGTGTAACAAAGGAGAGTAAACTACAATTCTCAAACGACCTCCCTTCTTCTGCACGGTTGAACAGTAATACCAAACTAAATAAATTTAAAATGAACCCTGAAAGCTGATGTATGACATTAATTGACAAAGACAAAAACGAGGGACATTTTTTCTTTAATTATAATTAGCTTAAAGTGGTTTTATAAATATAACTAATAAGTAATTTGAGTTATTTTCCATTTTTTAAAAGCATTTGTGTTTATTTCACAAACAATTTTTTTTTTAAATCTTAGTTTGAGAAATTTGATTAATTTATAGTTAACGATAATAACCGTGCTGCAGGTGCACCCAATGTCTTGATTGGCGGTGTTTAACCCGTTATTCAAATGAATCAACATTTCATATCTGGAAAACAAGTGATGTTGATGGCAACCATTTTGATCCCGGTGATTATTTATGACATAAATCTTCATATATCAGAAAGGTTCAGTCTCCTCTGATGGTGCATAGATTTGAGGGTTATTATGCACGGAGAATATTATCGGCCGACTCCATCGTATGTGGCCTCGAGTGGTGGGAGATCAAATGAGCATTAAATAAAAAATGGCTGGCCTCCATTGGAGCGTTAAATTGCCTTAACAAATCAAAATCCAATTCGAGCATCTCCAAAATACATTACACATAAGTCGAAGTCGAAAGCTGATGGGCGTACTCAGTGCAACTTTTGCACATATTCGGCAAAGATATCAATTGGATGCCCCCAGGGGAGAAGCCTGAGTCACCATGGCAACAAATGAAGCTCTCTTCTAGCATCCAAATCCTTGCACCGCTGTGACTTTCAAGCTTAGAAAAACATTACATAGAGTTGCTTTAATGGTGCGAATGGAAATAGAGAAAAAAGGGAGCGCACGAGAGTAAAATAAATATTGATGAAACAGCAGCCATGACAAATTTTGCACTCACTCCTAATTAGGTTCGACAAGCATCATTGCAATGCAAAAAGGCTGCTGAACACGCAAGGCGCCATCACTGAATACATTTTACATGGATTGCGTTCACGTGTGTTTGACAATGTGACAGAGCATGTGGTGGAGGAACATCACACCAAATGTCATGAAGGCATCACATCACACGTGCATTGCAAAAGACGACCTCCATTTTCGTGATCAATCCGATCCAGAAAGCCTGACTAAAACCAAAGCAATCTTTCCCAACTCAAGGCAGTAACAAGCATGCCGGTCTACTCGGCAACACTTGGACAAGTTGGGGAAACGTTGGCATAACATCCTGTCAAAAATCAGGCCTTCATTATAAAAAAATGTGGCTTATTTAGCAGTCACACTTATCCTATTTTGCAGAGCTGGGCATTGACAGACCGGTCCGTCTAGCCGCCTATCACGGACGCCCGTTTTGCCGTCGGTTGACGAATTACGGGAAAAATTTAAAAATAGACGGACTAATTATAGTCAGAAGCCCATGTATGTGTTTCATCCATCTTTCGTTTGTCGTCTGTCTATTTTTCGCGGCGAGGTACCCACAATGCAGACAGATGACGAATATCGGATGGTCAATTATTAGTAAAATGCCCAGTTCTGCTATTTTGTGCTTGTTTATTAAGGGCAACCATTAGATAAACAGCCATGCTGCCCTAAAAAAAATCTTGTGAGCTGTTATTATACTGTATGCTTTTATATGCTTTTATTTTGAAGGTCGGACCTTTGACAGGATGTGTAACGTAGATATTGACTGAGCGTTGCACAGCAAACCAGGAAGATGCTTGCTTTGAGTTGTTAATAAAACCTTGCCTAGTATACAGTGGCAGAGATATACTTTTATAGTGGCAGAGCTATACTTTTCTAGCTCTGAGCAATACTTTTCTTGCTCTGCCACTGGAGGGGGGGGGGTGGGCAGGGGGGGAGCAGGTGGCCAAGGCTATCTCAGGGAATCTGTAAAACAAAAACTTGGAAACACTTTATTAATGATCAACAGCCGCCACTTGTATAGTGAATAAAATTTGCACACGCAAGCACACATCAAAAACACTGGGAAAACTAGTTACAAATACACAGACAAAATAAAAATAAAACACACAAAAAAAACGCTGATAAACATTCTTTATATGTTCTCTACGGAGAATGGTGGGTAATATGGAATAATGTTCCCGGAAAAATTTGAAAATAACCACCAGTCAATTATCTGGCCTGGCACCTGAGGGGGGTCCAAGCATATTTCAGGGGGGGCAGTGCCTCACCTCCCCCCCTCTAGCTCTGCCAATGATTGTAGAGTATGCCTCACACAACTTAAACTATTAGAAAGAACTTGACAAAATGCTTTGACTCAACACAGACTCTGTGAAATTAATAGCTGAGCATGGAGGTTTTTTTTCTTCTTTTGTATGTCACACCACTTGCCAAACTACGGAGCCCCTAAGGTGGCATGGAAGTAAAAAAATAAAAATAAAAAGATTGACCAAGAAAAGGTGCTCAGTCAAGGTGGGGAATGTGCAACATCAACCGCTCTCGCCTAGAAATGAAATAAATGACCACATGCTTTTCCCTGCAGTGCATGTACAAACGTGTAAATTGCTGATTCGTGGTCGAGCCTTCATATAGCTTCCTAAACGGAGTGTCCCAATACATTTGTCCGGATCCTTCGTGTTGAAGCCTGTGCACGAGCAGAGCAACAGTACGAGGTGTTCTCTGTCATGTGCTGACATCTAGCGGTAAACACGAGCGTTGCATCGTCTGAGTGGTGCACTTCAGAGCCCCCAATAGAAATTTGGCTTCATCCATCCAAAGAAATAAAACCACTATGCATGTGGAAAGACAAACAGGTGTCCGTTTTTTTTCCCACTTTTGTCACCGAGCTGGCGGCTGCCCCCACTTACCTGCGAGACTTCGCCCAACCGCGACACACATAAAAAAAAAAACACTTTGCAATTATTCTGTCCACGATACTGAAAACATTGCCTGAAAGATCATTTAGCAGTGTTACATCTTGCATGGTCGTGTCAAGTTGCCCTTTTCTGACATAATGAAAGACATTAAACTGAATTGATGTCAATGATAAATAGTTATAATTATGCTTTTCTATCCATAATAGAAATGAGGCAGAGAGAAAACGCATGCAGTTAGTGTAAGAAAAAAGTCTGCAGAATTATGGTGGGGTGCTATGATGAGGTGTCACTGATAATGAGATGGGGGGGGGGGGGGGGCAGAAAAGGGCCACCGCACTGAATTTGGATAAGATGATACATTTGAGTCATAAGAATGGATAGAGCAACTTACTGAGGCTACAGTCTATCCTGATACAATCTGGCGGGAAGAGAGAGTGCAATGGTGAGATCAAATCAAAGGAGGGAGAGAGACAGAGAGACAGAGAGACAGAGAGACAGAGAGACAGAGAGAGAGAGAGAGAGAGAGACAGAGAGAGAGAGAGAGAGAGAGAGAGAGAGAGACAGAGAGACAGAGAGAGCGAGACATTTTACATCCTTCAAGGTACATTCTGCAGACAACCAAGTATTGCTCTGGGGCCACCATCCGGGGACGGCTCTGAGTCAGGATCACCCTTTCACTTCATCAGCCCCCGTTCCACCCACTCATCTTTTCCGGCTACCAAAGCGCTGCAGAAGGCAATATTTCACCACAGGCTCCAAGTTTGACACCCCCAAAGTCGTCTATAGCCTTCTTTCTCACCATGATGTATTTATAATTTTACACTGGGCAGTGTACAAGTATACTATACATATATATATATATATATATATATATATATATATATATATGCAAATATGTACATATGTATATATATAGTATACGATATAAGTATATATAGTATATAAGTATACGATATATCCATCCATTATCTGTTACGCTTATCCTCACAAGGGTCGCGGGGCGTGCTGGAGCCTATTCCAGCTGTCTTCGGGCAGTAGGCGGGGGAAACCCTGAATTGGTTGCCAGCCAATATATATATATATATATATATATATATATATATATATATATATATATATATATATATATATATATATATATGCATATATATATATGTATATATATATATATATATATATATATATATATACACACATATGTACATATGTATATACCTCGATTAATCGCATTTTTCTACGAAGCTTGTAACAGATATTTAGATATTTGAGTAAAATCTAGGAATTAATGTGGGGGAAAAACTTTAAAGTATATACACTTTCCATTTTGTATACATACGTATAAATATATATATATATATATATACATATATATATATATATACATATATATACATATACACATATACATATATATACATATACACATATACATATATACATATATATATACATACACATATATACATATATATATATATATACATACACATATATACATATATATATACACATACACATATATATGTATATATATATACATATATACACATACATATACATATATACATATACATATATATATACATATATATATACGGAGTGAATGAGGAATGCCATGTAAAAATGCCACTGACGTTTAACTCGAGCCATGCGAGGAGTCAACGTCGCTCACAGCATGTTTTTTCTGTAAATAAATAACATTTTGCCCAGAAAGGGTGTTTCTCAGTCTTGCTTTTGTTTTGTAGTTTGAGTTGTCACAAGAGCAAAAAAATGTACCATCAAAGAACCGTTAGTTTTTAAGCTATTATTTAGCTATGTGTTTAACCGTTGCATGCAATACATTTGAATGGACTCATAACAACAATCGACTTTGCCGCTTTTGGTTGATTAGGTGTATTTTGTGTCATTCGTTTAAAAGTAGAAAATGAGTGGTGCACTTGCCTCCTGCAGCACTTTTGGAAGGCCAGAGACCCACAACAAACAGTGACAAGAAAGGGTGATCTGCACATCCCAGCCACTTCATTCCTGCTGCACGCCTATGACATAAGACCAATCGTGAACAGGTCTACATTTAAATCTCATTTTCAATTGATTCACCAGGAAGGGTCATTTTCCTTGTTACTGCTTTACGTAAAGCATCTACACGTTGTGCGCGCAGGTGAGAGCAGCTGAGTTGTGGTCTCGAGCTGTCAACCGCGACAGAATAGTGGACGCAAACAGCCGGGGACCAGCATCACAGCATGGAGGGCGTGGCCTACATGAAAGTCAAATGGTGGCCACGTTGGGAATTGATATGAGCATTTCCTGGCGCTACTAGCTTCTCATGACATGACGTAACATTTGGAAGCAATACTCCAAAGTGATGGCGCTGTGAGCGGGTCCCCCCGACAGTTTGATCCAAGGCCGCAGAAACACAAGCCATTGAAGGTATGAAAAGTTCCATGGATGGGGTGGCATGGGCCGCAGAAAAGAAAAAGATAGAAGAGAAAAAATGAATGCATGTCCCCGCACGTTGTTATGTGGCGGTCTGCCTTGCCTCAAATAAAAAAATTGCAACATTTTCACTGTGAAAATGACGCAACTTTTGGTTGTGTTTGCTTGCTACTACACGTTGGAGCATCCTAACATCAGCTGTGATGTGATAAGAGGAAAGATAAGAAGAGAAGGTGAGAGCAAGAGGCCAAAGTGCGCCAGAACAGCTTTCCGTCTGGAGATGGCCAGGAAATAGCTTCCACCAGACAGGCAAGCTGATTCCTGCTTTTGCCGACATCTAGTGGTCAAAGGAGGGACTACTTGTTCCCCTCCATGTGACCACAGGTGCCAGTAAGACAGAGAGGTTAAAAAATAAAAAAGTTATTTCGATGGAAAGATGAAGAGGTGAGGGATGGGAGGATGGCGAGGCAGATGAGGAATGACGGCGGCCTACCCAGGTTGACGGTGAGCTTGACGCGGCCTCCGTCCAGCTCCAGCCTCAGCGTGTCGGCCGAGTCCTTGGAGGTGCTGGCCACGAGCAGGCCGTAGGCGCGCTGGGACATGAAGCGCAGCGCCACGTCCTCGGCCTCCGTGTGCATGGCGACGGGCATGATGATCTTCAGGTACATGCTGCCGTCGTAGCTCAGCACCGTCGCCTCTGCGTGGGGAGCGAGCCTAAATTAGTCTCTTGGCGCAGCGTGACCAAATGTGAGGGAGACGTGCCGACCGCTAGCAATACGAAATATGACACTTTCCTTGAGGGAAAAACTCAACAAAAAGGACTCAAGTGAGCATTTTGATCCCTTCAGCACATTTGTGTCCGACCCTGCAGTAACACACATGGCCACTGGATGGCAGAAAAAACTCAGGAAAGCAATAATCATCCCTTCACAGATGAAGACACTTCATCCTGATATGAACATAAATCTTGCTCAACCACGGCTGATTGGGCCTCAAATGTGCCATCCCTTTGCATGCATGGTTACGTATCACCTTATTCTATAATTAGCATCAGTGTAGGCTGTTGAAGAAAGATACAGGTCAAGGGTAAAATAAGTAGGTAAATATAACCAGCGATTGCCAACCACATTACATGAGCCAATTTCAGTTTGATATACAACTAATAATGTCTCAGCTCTACGCCAGTGACATAGGGTGACTGCCAGCAGACCTGGAGTGGTAAGATGGACATCCTGGGAATTTCCCGGTGGGCCGGGCTTCAAACTTGCACTGTCTGGGGTGTGCTATTCCAGCCGCTCATTAAATTTCCTACACCCGAGGGTTCATTTTGAAATGAAGTGCAATTCCAATATTTAACTCGATTATCATCTTCTTGTACAAATGTATTCGTAACACACACTGAACGGCCATCATATTATATAATGCACTGACTGCACTTCCGTTGTTACGGTGTCACCAAGTCGCAGTAACTTAAGACCATAACTAATTAAATTCCCAGTTCGAAACAACACTAGTGTAGCTATATTACGCCCTCTCTGAACAAAATAACATATGAAAGAGACATAACACAGTCACAAGTGTTAATTTGTTACAGCAACAAAGCATGCTGGGAAAGCATGTTAAGTTAGCCTCAGTCCACCAAGTAGTGCATTGGAAGTGGTGTGAATAGCGTTCAAATAAGAGAGCTAACAAGAAGTGCCGTGTTAGCTGCCCAAATGTTGCTGACTTAATCCATTCGGCTATTTATGTCCTCACACTTTTTGTCTTGTAAGCATATTCAATTGTTATTTGAATTTAAAAACAATATGAATATCTTTGGAAGGAATGTGAAGCTATTTTAGATTGATAAACTAATAAGAGTAAAATTGTTTTTCTTGATTTAAACGTCGTGAACTCTAGTCGGCTGGTCTGAGCCAGAAAAACTCCTGATCGGAAAATGAGTCCCACTGAGGCCCTGACTGACAGAACAATTAAATGCTCTTTGACACACACACACACATGCACACGCACGCGCACACGCACAAGCACACGCACGCACACAAATTTGCCTTGCTAGCATTAGTCATTACTTGTTGTACCGGAATGCGTTATTAGTGTTTACGTGATGTCTAATTGTTTTTAATTAGGCATGGGCCGATATTGGATTCTGACAGTTTGTAACTTTGAGCAAAAATTTTGCGGTATCGCTGTATTAAAATGACGGCTTTTGAACTTTAAAAAAATATTTGGGTAAATAAAAACAAGTACTTTTCCACAATCTCTTTTATTTAAAAAAAAGAATCGAATATTTGGTACAGAAGAAATGTGTACCATGTTGAGTTGAAGTAAAATTTAAATGTTAACCTTCTGCTGCTTTAATACTTCTTAGCAAGTCACGGTGTCCCGTCATTGGTCAGCTATATTTAGAACAGACACGTGGGCTGCTCATTTTGTCCCTAGGGTTAACTAGTACCCACTGCCACCATTTTTATTTATATTTATGTATTTTTTTAGGACAATGCACATCAATCAAGAGAGCAAAAAGCCATCCGCGTGTCTCCTACTCGTGTAACTGCTCATCCCTCCCCTCTCTACTTCCCTCAAAGGAGAAAAAATGTCATTGGAGGCAATTAACTTCAAAGGGGCAGCTCGTTTATTCAACTCTTCAAGCAGCCAGTCATATTGTGCCCTGCTTCGAAGTACCCTCCAAAAAGGAACTTACTAGAGCTCTTTACGGTACCAACCAGTATTAGCGGTTATTTAAACCTTGAATTTTTAAAACCCTGTTAAACCGTCAAACAGGTAATCGGCCCATGGATATTTTGAGTAGTACATCATTTCTGCATGTGACCTGACCGATCTCGATAATTGAAAAGTATATTTGCAGCCGTCAAGGATTTCTTTTAGAGTAACCCTGGTATATAGTATTATACAGTTTTTTTGATAGTTTTGTTTGGTGGTGTACCGTGAGGTTAAAAAAAAAAAAAAATCAATACATTTTAAAGACCCTCTCGATATCCCCGCAACACACCTATCTCGCAGTTGGTGCCCAGGAATCCCGTGCTGGTACAATCGCATATGTAGCGGTTCCAGCCCTCTTTGCACAACCCGCCGTTGCCACAGGGGGTGCTGCTGCATCGCTTCTGCAGCTCGCGCGTGCAGAAGCTGCTAACGCCCAGCGCGCTCTGGATCTCGGCCAGGCGCCGGACGTCGCGGCTCTTGCCGTCGATGAAGAGGTCGCGGACGCAGCCCACGTAGCCGTAGTTGAGCAGCGCCGTCCACACCTCGGGCGGCAGGATCAGCTCCGTCTTGGACTCGGGGAGCCCGCCCAGGTACATGTCGCTGTCCAGGTCTAGGATCTCGCTGCCCTCTGGTGAGCTGAAGGGCATACTGCGGCTGTTGACCGAGATGGACCCTGAAACGGGAGGAAATGGGCTTTGCGCAAATGAAAAACAACCGGCGAGCGTGAGACAGGGCATCTGTCTAATGTGTTTCTCACAGGCTAAATGGAGGAGAACGAAAGCAGAATGCAGCAGGGAGCGGGCGAAGCAAAGACCCCCCCCCCCCCCCATCGCCGCCGCCTCCCCCCCTTCTAGCTCTCTTTCTGTGATTAACGGCTCTGTCTTCATTTTCTATTAAAAGCCAATTACAGCGGGAGCAGCAGTGAGATCACATGCCGACAGACGCGCACGCTTCGTCACACACTTTCTCGTTTACAGCGCGCCATTAGAGGGAAAACCACATGCACGCTGTTCATCAGTCACACATGCAGATGTTCCCATTTGCACCCACAGACCAGCTTAAGGCGTGGAAACAAACAAATATGCACAGCCAATGTGGCGCCCGAGGCCAGATTGTATATGGCGCCGACCTCCAACGTAGAGAACAATATCGATAGGATTTTATTTCCATGGCGCCTTTTGATTCATCCCATTTCATTTTTCTCCACGACAAATGAGGCTGTAATTGATGTTTCAACTTTTTAGTTTAGCATTAACATCGTTGATGTATTTACATGTTCTTAATCCACTTTATTATCAAATATGTTTATTATGAGGTTATAGTAACAATTCATGTGATTATAAATATAGTGAAGTTTTCAGCCGATGTTTGGCGCCCCCTTGAGTCCACCGCACCCTTAGCATCTGCCTATCCCGCCCTGCTGACATGTCTAATCCAGAGCAAGATGATCAGAGTTGCCAATTACTGATTACTTGACTTCAAAAGTAACCTAGTTAAGTTACTGATTACCTCATTTTAAAAGCAACTAAGTTACATTGCAAGTTACTTTATTGTTTAAATTCAACAGGTGCTGTTAAACTTGACAACCAGTTTTGCCAATACTTACGGTACATGGAAGTACATTTTTAACAGTAATATATACAGTCGCGCAAATTTTGACTTTGCAAAGTAACTGTAGTCAGATGACTAAATTGAGAAAAGTAGCGTGTTAGATTAGTCATTGCTGTAAAAAACAAAACAAAAAAAACGGGCATACTAGGGTAATGCGTTAGTGTCATCACTGAAGATGATGGTCCTTACCCTTCCTCCCTTCTCTCTGGAAGTCCACGTGACACCATTCCCCGTCGTTGACCTTCTTGTTGCTGGCCTTCAGCTTGGTTTTGCCAGAGCCCATGTCGATCAGCAAGTACAAATAGCCGTCCAGCAGCTCCAAGGCAAAGTAATCGGTTTTTAGCTCCCTGCCGGGCTTCTGCTCTTTGGGACCCTGAGGGCGGCCGTGGCTGAAGAGCAGGAGGCCGCTGGGCTCGGTGGTGCGGAAGTCGAAGGAGATGGAGCCCGTCTTCTTGGTGTTCCACTTGGGCAGCGAGATGAAGGACTCGGCGGTCTCGAAGGTGACCGGGTCCAGGGCCGCTACGTCCTCGCAGCGGAACACCAGGTCGCCGTTCAGCGTGATTTTCGGGTCGCGCTGGATAGCCAAGCGGGAAAGCTCCAGCTTGAAGTCGTTGTTCTTGTACACCACCTTCAGGGGAGCGATACAAGATGAGTACGATATGACCAGTGTTGCCATAGTTACCTTGAAAAAGTAACTAAATTACTTTGTTTCCTTAATATTTGTCATCTGTGAGCACGTGAAGGCCTTTGAGACGTCATTAAGAGCTATATAAATAAATTTGACTTGAGAACTGATTACTTAATTTCAAAAGTAACTAATATTCCAAGTTACTTTATTAGTTACTTTCAGCAGATGCCGCAACCCCGCTTAACATACAAATGACAAATGGTTTTGTTAATACTTTATCGGAAATGCATTTTTTTCCCATTCGTGTCTAATGATAACGTTTTTATCAAACAAATAAAATAAAGGCAGCCTTTTTGACTTAATAATTATTTCATATAAGAATGGGTCTTTCTAGACTTCACTTAAGATAAATACATTTTATACACAATATATACATGTATGTAATACATTTTTTGACCTGACACATTTAAGTGTTAATGCTGTAACGGTAAAACGTAAGATTAATAATGTACTTTGTTTATAAATATATATATTTTTTTTAAATTCAGGGAGGAACCGCCTGCCTGTGTTAGTCGCAGCTCTGCTTCACACAATCTTTTTTTTTTTTTTTTCAAACTAGATTAACACTTTGTTGACAGTATGGAGTGCACAAAAAAAATCCTCCATATTTTCATTTTTAGCTGTCACAAACTCAACGTAGGGACTGTATTCTCAGTTTATAAATACGCACGTCTCCACTTCCATCATCGTTATGGACACGTGAGATGTCAACGTGCTGAAAACGTGACCATTGGGCGTCGATGGCCTCATCCAATAATGCTGCGCGCTTGAAGATATACATCTTTTCCCTTTATGACTTTTATGGGAAATAATAGAGTTGTTTGAAATGTGCGTGTTGGTTAGTAAAAGGGTGTGTTTCACCTCCTTTATTGTATTCATTGTTAACTATTACTTTTGTTTGTATGTGCAAACCATGCATGGACCAGACGGCGACTGAATTTGGTGGAGTGATCAATGACTTGCGCCTCATGTTACTCACTTCTGCAGCCTAGTGGCAATTGTCTGCTATTGTCCTCAGACAATGTACAGTTATATATTTTGCACATGAAGTATTTGAAGAGTAACTTTAACCAGACTACTATATTAGATATAGTAGATGACTAGTTACTCAAAATGGCAGCTGTTATTGAGTCATAAGATAAGATAAGATAAGATAAGATAAGAATGCCTTTATTGATCCCACAGTGGGGAAATTTTCATCAATGAATATGACCTTGTAAGAATATAGCGCAAAAGGGTTCAGGGCGGCAGGCACCAAGTCTCACACTCAAATTCCACAACATGCTCCATTTTGCAAAGAATGCCCTTCACGCTTTTGGACGACTCCCACTCGGGATGTCGGTGTCGCTCGGGGGGCCTGCCCAATAACGATCACGATAAGCACACAAGCACAGGGGAAGAAAGCAAAACAGCTCAGGAATGTCAAAGCGTACGCCATAATAGACTTCCTGGGAGCCGCTGAGACGCGGCGACGTTCTCCAAATGTTGCCTGCAGCCTTGACGCAGGCATCCCTTTGATGAAACGTGGCTCTATTGTTCCCACTCAAATTGTGTCTTTGCATTCATCATCGATGCAGAGCCACGGGCAAAGTAAATTATCCCTGCTTCTTGTTGTTTTCTCATATTTGTTGAACACCTTCCAGACAGCTTTCAGAGATGCCGGCTGTCCTCCAGGTAATGGCGCGAAGCGGCTTCCGCGCGCTTGCATGGGTGTGTTTTCCTCTCGAGCTGCTTCACGTGCCCTCGACACACACACACACACACACACACTGGCGTGCGCGCGCGCACTCACACGCGCACAGACACAGGCTATAAGACATTTACTGTATCTGTTTTCCTCAGCTGCTGCAGCTCTGAGGTTTAAAGGCTAACCGTTTTTTTTCAAAATAGTTTAGGATTTTTAGAGTGTTAAAAAAAAACCATAGAAGCAAATACAAGTGACACAGGTTGTAAAAAAGAGGTTCACCAAGGTGCATCTGCACACTCTTGAGCAAGGTCATTATAGTTGACAAAAACTCACGAAAAAGATTTCCGTCAACAAAACGAAATTAAAAAGAGAATGCTTTAAAAAAGACAGAAAGAAAACTAACTGAATCAACATTTTTAAAAGTAACTATAATTTACGGGATTTTTTTGTAGTTGTGTATGACAGCTTTAAAATATCAAACACTTTGCCAGACCCAGTGTGTGTGCGTAGTTTGGTGAGTTTTCATTCATGTTTAGGCCGTCAAAAACGCGGAAAGTAATAATTGGGGATATTTATTCCAGTATTACTGTTTAGCTGTACATTCGTAAAGTAATTTGAGAATTCAACTTTACATTACTTTATCAGACAATACTTATAGTGCCATTTTTTTCTTTTTTACATCTTATCACTCAACTATATATATATATATATATATATATATATATATATATATATATATATATATATATATATATAGTAAAACTAACGCTAAAACAAATAAAAACTAAACTAAAATAAAGACATTTTGAAAAAAAAACTTTATTTTCAAAAACTTTTTGGAAATTAAAATGAATTAAAACTAAGTGAATTAAGAAAAAATATAAACTACATAAAAAATAAGTGTTATGAAAAATCCAGGACTATTAAAGCCTACTCTTAAGATCTGTAAAGGGAATTTATATTTTTGATTGTGTATAATTGGTTTCAGTGTGTTTTTCATCACTTCACAGTGAACGGCAACTATTGGTTTAATTAGAATACACAAGAAATGACTCCAGTTTGTTTGCTGGAGAAAAATACAGGAAGGCACTCAGAGAGCTCTGTTATTATTGAATTTCTAAACACAGCTCTTACATGGATCTCCGGGGGTACTTAATAAAGGGTCCCATGAGTGGAAAGGATGAAGGACTGAGGATTAATGAGATGAATGGGGCGATCGTGAGCGTGACCCTAAAATGATGTTATCACATACACAAGCAAAAAAAAAAAAAAGAAAAAAGGTGACACTGGAAGGAGGCTGTCGCCAGAACGTCAATATGAAGTTGAACGGGCGGGGTCGAGGCAGTACGGGATGGAGGTGAGCGAATTCACCCACTGTGAGGAATCAGTCAAAGAAATCAATTTTTAATTTAGGCGGCAGCCGGGATGGCAAAGCTGGCATTGCGACGGCCGCATACTTAATTACACAAAAAAGTGGCCTCGAGAAAGGCAAACGATGAGTGATTGAGAGGTGGAGAAGGTAGAAAGTGGAGGGGAGTGCGAAATGGGAGATAGCAAGGTCACAGTCTCGGGGGACTGCGGCAGATGGCGCCGAAATAGAGGAAAATTGTGTTGTAAGGCGCAAAACACACAACCTGTGATCACACACGCCGTAGTGTGTCCATCCCTTCCATTAGGTTGGAGACTGATCAAAACCATGACGAGTGACCGGAACCGCCGCTTATCTTCACACTCTCAAACTCATTGATGCACATTATGAGGTCATGCATTGTGCGGCTTTGTGTGCCACACGTATATACACACACACACACACACACCCACACACCTCAACGCAAGCGCGCACACGTTCAAGGCGTTCAGTGCCCTCATTTTTTTCGGCCCTCTGCAGCCCGCAGGGTGCCGCCGAAGCGTGTCAAAGGCGTTTGACCACGGCGGTTGCATGAAAGCCTCGCCACGGGCCGGAGCTGCCGATAAGCCCAGCTGAAACACACAAGCTGCACAACCCCCCCCCCCCCCTCCTCCTCCCGCCGACCCCACCCCATACACACACACCTCCTCCCCAAACACAGTGATGTGTTTGTTAGAGCTTGACTGAAGCCAAGACGTTGAGCCCAGACTCGGAAAAAAAGCTCCATGTCTCATCAAGGACCGATCGATACCACTTTTATTTAATTCACCGATACCGTTACCGCTAGTACCTTTGAAGCATATTTTTTCAAACAATGTAATGGCAAATAGCACTGCTCAGCAGCAAATTTTAATCAGTGGTGGCTTTGTGTGTCTATAAAATTTTTGATTTAAAAATTGCCTTGACTTTTTTTTTCTAGCACATCACATTTTTGAGATGTTGTCATTTTTGGTTTTACGAATTTTACCATGTGTTGTCATTTGTAGCTGTGATGTTTCAGGGGGGAAAAAAAATCCACCTGTCGCTGAACCTAACCCTTAATTTAGAAATAAATATATTACTATATCACATATTATATTCTGATAATATTCTGATTATAAAACCTGACTCGGAATCAGCGCAAAAAAAAAAAAAGAAATCTAGAAATGTTTATTGCATCAAAAATTGTTGACCAGTGTAATTATTTCCTTTGACTTTTCTTCCCTTCTCACACACGTGACGATGAATATCAGTCGCTGATATCAGCATCCTTCACCAGTACCCAATACCTTGAAATAAGCCCGGTATTGGCCCATTACTGACACCTTCTATCGGCTTCAATACTAAACTTTTACTTTGCAATTTTGCTCATTCTAAATAACTACACTGCTGCTAAATGTATTTCCACTTACAATATGTGTCCCTTTTAACACACTTACTGCAAGTGAAACTTTATTTCCTTTGACCCCCTCCACACCGCCGAACCTTTCTTTGAGGGCTTGGCTAAATTCCTCAGTGCCCCCTGTGGGGGTTTCCCTCCGATAAGCAAGGCAAATGCTCCAAACTGTCTTTTCTCCAAGCGTAATTAAGTTGGAGAGGGAGATTACGGCGAGATCCATTAAAAGCGATGGCAAAAGTAATTACTTATTCAATCAGCGCAGCTTTATGAGAAAATGCGGCGGCGGCGGCGGCGGCACCATGTTGCCGTGTCTCTACACAAGTCATTACCTTTACAAGGGCATAATACTTTCAACTGTGATTGTGCCTCTTGATAGCTTGTTAAACACTGATGTAAAAGCCAGAAAGGGGGAAAAAAAAAAATCATTTATATTCTCCTGCGTGGGTTTGTTGGTGTGTACCTTCCTGTTGCACTTCTACATGAATTGGGTTAGAACGCACAGTGTGTTGTGTTTGTAAAAACAAAAGGAAAGACCCGAATCACCAGTCCTCCCACTGCATGGCTGTCAAGTGAGACTCCCCCAAACTGTCTTTTCCCCTCATGGCGATTCCGCTTCTCCCACAGTGACATGCACACACTCAGGGCTGACAACGAGGCACTCTCAAACCGCAAAGCCAGTGGAAGCCCTGGTTCACACGCTGGCTGTTGAGTCCGACTACATCCCCCCCTTTTGCACTTTTGTCTTTACCACTCTAAAAACTGTTGGGTTAAAAATAAGACAATTTTGATTCAAAAATGGACCAATCCACAAATTGGGTCAATCTGACCCACCTTCTTGCTTTGTTTTGTACAAAACATCCCAGTTTTTGGGGTTGTTTTGTACAAAACTACCCATTTTTGGGGTTGTTTTCTGCAAGTACAAACCCAGACAGTTGGGTCAAATTGACCCAAGTAGTGGATCGGTCCTTTTTTGACAGCAAATTGTGTTATTTTTAACCCAACTGTTTTTAGAGCGCGTGTGACATGCGCACACTCACGGCCACTGATGGAGCTAGAGGGTGGCAATTTTTTTCCCACATTTTTCCCAGCACTCTGTGGGAAACATATAATTCATTTTTATCAGCGTTTTCTGAAGAATTTTATGGGTATGCAAAAAACAAAAAATTGATGTGTGAATCCCTGAAATATCATTGGCCCCCCCAAGGGAAAAAAAATCCTTGCTTCGCCAGTGCTCACAGCCAACAACGAGGCGTTCTAGGGCGGCTATGGAAGCGGACTACCTTGGGAAGATTCATTTTGGGGGGGTTGGCATAACATAACTAGTGTGGATTTGGTAATGTTGAGGAATGAAATCATAACTTCTACTGTCAGCAGATTTTTTTTTTTTTTTATAACACAAGTATCCGTTGAACTGTAAATTCATTTTGCCACCTGCGGCTGCGACTCACGTCTTTGAGGCAGCCCATGAAGTTGTTGCTGACGGGCGAGCCCGGTAGGTCGGCGGTGTTGGGGCTGCCGCCGATGTAGAAGAAGTCGTCGGATCCGAGCATGGTGTAGTCCTCCTGCGTGTAGCCGGTGGTGGTCAGGATACCGTCCACTGAGATGGTTACCTGGCAACAGGCATGGCAGCAGAACAGATAAAGAGGTGGGGGGTGGGGCCGGGGAATAAACGGGGGGAGAGGAATTAGAGCAATGAAGACAAAAAATGGGAGACAAACATTTGAGTGGCTGGTTTGTGCCCTAAGTGCTGGTCCATGCTTGTCTTTTTGTTTTTGTTTTTTTTAAATGGGCGCTTCCCTTTTGAGTGCAGTTGCATTCTCTGTTACATTACATTTGCTCGTTTATTTTATATTTATAGTTTCCTTCACGCATTGTTGCATCTTGTGGGTTGTGGCGTTTAATGCTGACATGGCAAAAAGCGCCGATTACCTCCCCTAACGTGTGTGATGAACACCGCTCACATGATTCGGTTTGTCCAACAACTTGTTTGTGGTGTACAGTTGTGTTCTTTTTTCTTGTCTTCCGGTACGGTATTACTTTTCTTTGGTCGTTTTTTGTTGCTACTGCACTCTACAGGTCTTTCTCAGCTAAGGTCACACTTCTCTGTTGCAGTTGTTGTTGCTGTCGTTGGACTTCCTTTCTAAACAGAGCAACTCATTTTTTATGTCTGCTGTTGCTCCCCCCCAGCGACTTGTGTTTTGGGAGCGTGCGGGTGCGGGCCAGAGGCGTTTGTTTGTTCTTTCTTTTTTTTTTTTCCCCCCCCCCGCCGATGTGGCTTTTTGAAGCCAGCAGTGAAAATTTGAGCTTAACTCTTTGGGTACGCATTGTGGTGTTTTGTTTGTGGTCAAGTTGATGATTGATAAACTGCCAGACACCTTTGAAGGTCTCCTTATGAGGAGGAACACGCAATCAAATACATCAAAAACAAGCAATCAACAGTCAGTAGAAATGTTACATAATGGCAAGTGCAAAAACGCTGCAGTTTGTCATGACTTCAACAACAGGAGTTAGGGCACATTGTTTTCCAAAACGATAACTACACGCATTTTCAAATAAAGCCCCAAAATACGTTGCTCAATGAAACTCCACACCTGTAGGGGGAGCCAGCGGAAGAACTACATTTGTCATCAATGCACGAATGAACACTCGGAAAAAATGGTTGGGTCGCAAATATGGGACCAATTATGGGACTAAAAGGGACCAACCCCATGTGGGTTAACTGGATCCACCTTTTTGGGTTATTCATTTCACTCCAACGAGTTGGCTCGAATAGGTACTTGACAAAACAAATATAATAAATTGTTTTGATTTATATACACAAAAAAAATATGTTGTTGGGTACAAACAACCCCCCAAAAAACGAGTTGTTTTGTGGGTTATTCATTTGACCAAAAGAATAACCCAAATTAATAAGCAAAAAGATGGGTCAAATTGACCCAAGTGGGGTCAAGTTGGGTTAATTTCATCCAACTTTAGGGTTTATCCATTTGAAGTTGGGTCAAAACATTAACCCACAAAATAACTTTTAAGAAATGCTTGTTTTGTACAAAAGAAAAGAAAAATCGTCTGTTTGCTAGAAAAAACCCCACTTTTTCGGATTTATTCATCTGACTCCAAAGGTTGGGTCAAAAGAATAACCCCCAAAACCCTCCAATAATTTTTGGGTTGTTTTGTGCGTTATTTGATTTTATCCAACCTTTTAGGTGAAATTAATAACTCAAAAAGTTGGGTTTGACCCACCATTTTTTTCCAACTTTTTCTTAATTTGACCCCAAAATGGTGAAGAAATAACCCACCAAACAACCCATTAGCTATTTATTTATTTATATTTGTATATATATATATATATATATATATATATATATTTGTATATATATATATATATATATATATATATATATATATATATATATATATATATATATATATATTTGTATATATATTTGTATATATATATATATATATATATATATATATATATATATATATATAGATATATAGATATATGTATCCATCCATTATCGATACCGCTTCTCCTCATAAGGGTTGCGGGGCGTGCTGGAGGCTATCCCAGCTGTCTTCGGCCAGTAGGCGGGGGACACCCTGAATTGGTTGCCAGCCAATCGCAGGGCACACAGAGACAAACATCCGTACTCACAATCACACCTAGGGGCAATTTAGAGAGTCCAATCAACTTACCATGCATGTTTTCGGAATGTGGGAGGAAACCCGAGTACCTGGAGAAAACCCACGCAGGCACGGGGAGAACATGCAAACCCCACACAGGGAGGCCGGAGCCGGGATCGAACCCACAACCTCTGAACTGTGAGGCAGACGTTTATTATTTTGTGTCTTTCTTTCTTTCTTTCTTTCTTTTGTTCTTTCTTTCTTTCATTCTTTCGTTCTATTTAACTTTAGGGTGAAATGAATAACCCAAAAAGTTGTGTCAAAATGGACTCCAAATAGCGGTTGTTCCTTTTTGGACCCATAATTGGATTACAATTGATTTTAGAGTGTCACATGTCACAGTGGCAGCACATCTGTAGAGAAACTGTTATATAAGTGAGGTCTGTATTATTAATACACAAAGGCAGAGTCAAAGAGAGAGTGAGAGTGGAGATTCAATTGATGTCTGGCAGATTATAATTTTGCTTGTACGTGTGTGTGTGAGCTCCACATGTGTGTTAGTAAAGGTCCAAAGTGCAGGGGCGAGTTAGGGTTTGTTTGGTAGTGAGCACAATCTGTTAGTACTGTGGTCAGTAAGGGGAAGTCAGACACAAAAATGGTTGTTAGTACACTTGCAACAACGTATGTTGGATTAGTAGCATATTTGCGTGTGTGTGGTTTTTTTTTTTTTTTTGGGTGGGGGTTCGGTTAAATCTTATGTGTATTAGTCGAGAGAATGGGTAACGGATTCTTGGCTCAAACCAAATCCATGTTTGGACTGCGGGTGTTTGATTGTAATCCTAACGGGTATATTTTCAAGAATCCATTCAAGTTACAAAAAGGTGATGCACACAAGCCATGCACTTAACATGGAAATCTGCTGAAACATGTTACTGGACAGCACACGGATGGGTAGAATCATTCATGATCTTATCCAAACACAGTAAGGATGTACACCACAAGAGACGCATGCAAAGAGAATACAGGATGGCAACAATGTCATGGATTAACTCCGTTTTTCTTTTTTTTTTTTAAATTAAGAAGGGGGAACAAGAGAGCGAGGAGCGTAAGGACATGAGCGGATATCATATCATCAGGCCAAAGTCTTTTTGACTAATGACAGAACATTGCAAATGAACTTGCTACTGTCTATGCAACACTTTGCAAAGTGGGGGAGCGGGGGGGGCGGTCAGTCCTCTCTCCCCCAGCTCCTAGCCCCCCTCCTTTTGTTTCCATGTGCGAGGTCGTTATTGGTTTTAGTTGGTTAATTTCAAAGGGAACCAAACGAGAAGAAAAAAACCCAAAACAGCACAGAGAGGGGAGGGTTGTGGCTAACGTGTCGTGTGGCCGTATTGATTATATTAGAAGAATTGATATATGCATGTATATATGTTAGCCACGATATATACATATACATATATGCTTAATGTAATCTTTTGAGAAAAGGGGGGTGTCATGCAGAAGGGCACGTTAGTGTTAGTAATTTATGACGGCTCGCTTGCACACAATCCAGCTCTTGAAGCGCAGGACAGCAAAAACGCACTGAAGGCAGCCCCAGTGAAAATCGGTCGACCGATCTATCTTTACGATCGTTGGCGATCAATGCGTGGCTCCTTTAGAGTGCCTCATTGTCACCTGTGAGTGCACGCACATCACACAGAGAAAGGCGGAAGAGAAAATTAAAGTCCAACGTGTTAACCAGCGTGGACACTTTAGAGCGCCTCGTCGTCACGGCATGGAAAACGCCGCAATGACCCAGTGGGATATAGTCCATCTTAAGCGGATATAACTTTGCAGCTCAAACATGTTGTGCTGTCAACAACGCTGTCAATTTTACAAGACGTGTATCTTCACTTTACTTAAATAAAAGCTAATCTGTTCCTAATGGCAACAGATGGATGCCCAGGTTAACTGCCATCCAGTGGAAGATCATCTCTTTGTGCAATTATTTTCTGTCGCTGGCATACAACCATTAGTAAATCATTTTCGGAGCAATTGAGTAAAATCAATTGCGGAAAAATTTCTGGCAGCACATGGATGGATGGTGGTTGGAAATCGCTGCTCCAGTCGAAAGCAATTTTTCAAATGAAGATATCAACATGAGCGAATGTTTGCGCTTCGCTGACATTCACTGGAGGTGCCATCAGAGGATGTTTGTTCACCCGCTTTACAAGTCGGCTGCGTGCGCTCCCGTCTCGGGGATAGCTCTTGAAAAAAAAAAAAAAAAAAATCAGAAGGGGGAGGGAAGTCAAAGCAAAAAGAACCCAAAACGAACCCAACACTTTTCTCTAGCTCAATTGAGATATGTTGGACTATAATTCTTTATTTCTTCATAGGGATAATGTGGAAGATAGAAAAAAAAAAGAACAAAAGGGGCAGAGGGAGGGTTTAAAAAAAAAAAAAAAAAAAAAGAGCAAAAAAGTCCGGTAAATACATATTAGAATTATTTTGTAGACCTCTTTGGATGTGTATTTTAAAGGGTAAGGAAGTACTGGATGGCAATACAAAATAAAATAAAATAAAATAAAAACAGGCAGAGTTTGGCAGCTACCTGATGACGGATTGAACGTTGAAAAGCAAACAGAAGAAAAACGGGAAAAAAAAGGAACCCAGAAGGACAAACCAAACTAGAAGACAGTTAGAATGATAACTACCATATAATGCAGTTTGTTTACCATAGCGTGTCCGATGCCTGCGTGCTATGGGAGAAAACAGGGAAGGGGGGAGGAAAAAAAAATGACCAACCTTAAACTCAGAATACACTTGAAACCCCGCCCCCCCAAAAAGTGGAAGAAAAGCCATCTTCTCTCAAAAAAGTAAGTTAGATTACTGTAAAAAAAAAAAAAAAAAACGCATCGACTTCCCTAATGTGCTCATTCATATCCAAATCAAGAAATAAAGAAAGCAGTTGAACAACTACGCTAGCTAGGGTATTCTAGAAAAACTCAGGAAAAAGGGGGAAAAAAGGAAAACACATTTGTTAGTAAATTACGTTGTAGGTTAAGTAGAATGGTTGACATTCCGTGGATGACACAGTGTTAGTTAGTGGAAAGCGGAACTGCAGAGGCCAAACCAAAGCACCAATGAACAGAATCAAACTGGAACAAATTTAGACTTTGTTGTTAGTAAAAGAGACAAGAGTTAGCAAAATTTGGACACAGGGGCTTGTTGTGAGTGCCGTGTGAGTGTGTGTGTGTGTGTGTGTTCAGTACTGTGACAGTGCACCACTAAACTGTATTGACTTTCTTTTTTTTTCGCTTTACGGATCCTTGATGCGAGAGACATTCATTTGAAATTGCTGCAAATGGACACAAAGCAGCCCAAGTTCAAATTGAAAGATAATCAATTAAATCAGTAATATGAAGACTCATAGTAAAAGAAAGCTGTAGTATTTGCAGTACCCTAAAAAAAAAAAAGAATAGATAAGAAAAAAAAAAAAGACGGTTAGTTCATTTCCATTCTTGACAGCATTACCAGGATACCCTACAGGGAAAGATAATCAAAAATATGAATATTACAAGATGGATATGTCTCATACAGAAGATATATAAAGTCTACACACCCCTGTTCGAATATCAAATTAAGATAAATACTTTCAAAAGTTTTTCCATCATGAATGTGACATAATCTGTACGACTCCATTGAAAAATTGGACACATTTGGGAAATTCTGTCCGATGAAGGTCAAAATTTTTGTCCATAATTCCAAAAGGCACAAACAACACTTGTCATAACCAAATGAACAGCAAACAATCAGTGAAGAACGGTGGTGGTAAATTATGAACAAAAAAATAACATTCTGACTTCTACTAGAAAGCAAAAAAAAAAAAAAAAAAAAAAGCAGGAAAAGCCTACTCAAACATCTGAGCTTTATTTGGTGTTATTTAGATCCACTTGCTTGAAAGGGTGGCAGGTGTCTGACGATTTGACCTGAATGTGATTGGTTATTTCCGAGCATCCGCAGTTATTAGAGGGTGTGCACACTTGTGCAACTGCATAATCTCAGTTGCTTATTTCTTTCAGGTTAAGACACAAGAATGGTGAAATAAGTGTTGAAATGGTTCATCGTGGTTTTATTTTATTTTTTTACATCCAACAAAAACCTCTAATTTGAACAACGGTGTGTAGGCGTTTTAAATCTGCAGTATGTCGCAAGTGCAAGTATTATTTCTTATTATCACATTCTCAGAGCTGAAGGGTTCCTTGTATGCTGCAAACGACATCTGATTTCAGGTGTGCCGAAAGCCAGTGGAAACCTCACGCAAATGAGCCTATCGTGGACGAGAAAGGCGAGAAATACGAGCCACACAGCGAGTTCCGCCGCCTGTCTCTTCAGACGCTGGCTAAAAAGCGACTGGCCCAGTTCTGTCACTTGGATGTCGAATCCGGCTTGTAAAGTCACAACGGGGATTACAAGTCGCCTCTGTTGTGTTTCGCTTCGATGAGGAACAAACTGTTGTCTCTGCTTTTGATTTGCTCTCACATTGCGGCACTAAAACCTTCTGTTACCTTTTTGTCTCGGACTCCCGTTGGAAACGCAAACCACGTGCCCTCAAGCGGACAAGCATCAATGGAAAATTCCGTTTGCAACTTTCACGTTTGGTGTGGAAGAACAGCACCACATCCCCAAACTCACTTGACTTGCAGCGCTCCTGCTGAGCACTAGGCGGCGCTCCGACCACGTGAGTGGTCATCTGGCAGTCCTCCATTTTTTTTTCCCCCCAAGCCCCTCCCAGCTCCTGAGAGTTACCTAATTGTGCACTTTGCTGACAGCCACATTATGCTTGTGAAAAAACAATTATTACAAAAAGAGACAAAAAGGTGGCGAGCCGGGGCTCATGGCGAGTTTTCTCATTTCGGACGATAATTGAGGCCTACATGGGGACATTTCTTCATATACATGAGCAATGTACAAAAATGTAAAGCAGATTAAATCACGTAAAGCTACGCTTGGGCCATTTGCTAGAAATCACCACAAGAGATTCACGCTGTTATTTTCACAGATTGGCTGATATGGTTTGTTAGTTCTGGCTCCAAATGCATTTACAGTAATTCCCCCACTCCATTGCGATGCTTACCGTGCAGACCCCCCCTACTTTAAATGACAACCACGATATAGAAAGACCATCTTTAAATACTCCCGAGGCGTGTTTTGATATTATTTACGCCACTTGAACACATTTGTAAAATAACACAAACATTTAAACCCACAATACGTATCAATAATCATGCCTAAAAACATACATTATATAACAAACCTACAGCTGTCACTTCCTGTAGGCATAAAACGCAGGATTGAAGAAGATTTGACATGTAATAATCAGAAAACAAAGATGAAATACTTCCTGTGTTAATCATTCTTTCAGTTCTTCATTTACATTACGAATCCTACAATATTGGTGGCAATAACTGAGTCCAATTTTACCAATATTGGTTAATGAAATTATTTGTTCTTGTATTCACTTAAGTCATTAACTCAATAATTGTGTTAATGGTTTGTTGTAAATAATAAAACATATTAGTAAAATAAACAATTTTACAGACAGTGTTGACTTGAGATACGAGTGACCTGACAGCAAAAACTTCAACTCACTTCACAACAGGCATCAGTTTGGCAGATGGAAAACAATTCTTTCTAAAAAAAGAGGCCATTTAGAGTTAAAGTTTACTGTCAAACTAAAGGAAAATACAAAGAATTACCCGTTGTGTATTTAAAACATCTACAAACTAAGCTTAATGCGAACACACACAGTGGAGCAACACAAGTAGAACGATAAGCCAATACTCACAGGCATATATTCTTTATCCTCGATGCAGAACAATTAATATTACTGCCTTACTCAGCTGAGAACATCTCCATGACTGTTTATCTGTATCATACTGCCCCCAAGTGGCCAAGGAGCACACTCCAGAAGGAGCAGCACAATTCAACGGAAGCAAAAAATGTGGCAAAAACTGTTTAATTCTTTACATACTATTTAAATTTTTTAAAACATATTTATTGATTTTTCTTTTTTTTTCTTTTTTTTTTTGAATGGAAAAACTAATGATTAGTTTATTATAAACATTTATACGTACTCAGTTGAACTACTGACCTCATCAATGAATGACCTCACCCACCTGTGCATTTCACTTTAAATGTGGTCCACAAGAGTTTGCCCACCCTTGAATTATATGAAATAGTCTTCATCAGAAAGGAAACATTGACTAATCTGATCCAGCATAATCCTCCATTTCGAATGACTCCATGCAGGATTAACAGATGAACAAACACAGTTTCTTAATGTATGATGCTATGCGTCCCTGAAACTCGCGATGAGCGACAGCGTGTGCGCGTGCAGGCGGTGGGTTGGTGGCTCGCAGAACGCCGCAAATCTTTCAAACTCGCGTCGGCTTTTGAAAGTCATTAGGCTCGTCTCGCCCCGCTGATCCGACAGCGGCGCCGTGCGTTGGACCCGCAATCGTCTCGAACAAGCTTGCGTGGCTCGTCACTTGGAGATTGGGTGAGGGTTCAACGAATTGGCCACAACTTCACTCTGGGGAACGCTGTTTGGTTTTAATGCGCGTCGGCCTGTTTTGGCATTCTGGGCCGGCCGCGCTGGCCATTATTAGCTCTGACAAGCCATTCGTTCCAATTACAATTAGCCTCCAAAATGTGAGCTAGTAAGCACGGCGAGCGTAAGTGAAATTGATTGTGTCTCACCGCCCCACTCGGCAAGTGCCAAGTGATGAGCTCAGCAGATACTGGTTGTGCAGGTACTCGCTACACAAACGCATGAAGGCCATAAAACCTGCTGAACACTCTGGACAAATCTTCACCATTAAACAGAAGTTTGAAAAATGCATAAACAGTGGAAGCCTGGCTTACAGCGTTCCCCTTTAAAATGAATTGAAACTGTTTTCACTTCAGAAAAATACAATTGCTTTGTATAAAAACGCAATCAAAAAAAGACGATTCACGCTTTTAGAAAAATGTATTCTTGTGTAATGCGACATTTTTGAGCGCAACTTATTTCAGTGTGTTCCTGTACCTTTAAGAGTCAATCGCAGCATATCAAGAACAAAAGCGAAAGAAGGAGGTGTGAAACCAAATGTATGCGTTTCTCTCTTGAAACACTTTTCTGTTTGGTTTGACCAAATGATCTGAAGCAGTTCACATGCATGAAGGTACAAAGATCAGCGTTCTTTCAAAAATAAAACAAATTGCTCAGTCTTCAAGTATTTCTTTCATGTAGTCACTGTCAGAAGATGTCATTTTTTCCCACAACAAGCGCATACATGTGTTGGATGTGTGACTTTAAAGGAGCCATATCATGCTATGTTAAGGTTTTAAAGGTTCGAACATATACAGGGCCTGCCCGAACCAATGGAAGCAAGATTCTTCGATAGCGCCCACCTCTGTCAGTGATTATGCATACACTTATGAAGAAAAAAAAAAAGGTTGATTAGCAGACTGCAGTCTAAAATGGAATGTAGAAATAACACTCTAATAATGTGTGGTGCAAAGTTTAAAGCAATGGACATGCTTTAGACGATTTTAACTAGCACAACATCCAACTAGGATTAAAAACCTGATATACTGTTTAAATTGAAAAGGGAAATAGCATTTGATGATTAATAGCAAGAAAAAAAAAACGTTAACCCGTCAGATGTAAATGCTATCAGCAAATAATAAAAGCGGATATTCAACCAATCTAAAGTGGAAATTATATTGAGTACTGTTAATCTCGACAAATTATTTTACGGCCCATTTTGTGTACATCAAAATAAAAACATTGATTGATTTACTGATTAGCCATCATCATCAAGTCCGTCAGAGATTGCAATCAGCCAAAAGAGGGCGGCAGAGGGAAATCGTTGGAAACTAAGCTGTTGCTGAGCGAGCAGGATGAATGGAGGAAAATACCATACATCTTTGGTGAGGAATTAGCAATTTGACATGGCTCAAAGCTCAAAACAAAAGTTGATTTAGCATGATAAGGCCCATTCAAGGGGCGTATCATCGTGAGCGACACGTTGTGGTCTATATCAGCTCCTTGCTAGCATTCTCATTTTGTGTTTGTGTTTGTTTGACTGTTTGTATTGTCCAATAAATCCATCCATAATCCATCAAATTGATGGCCGGCTTCGGCGCTCTGCAATGCAAAGCAAAACAATATTGACCCCCAAAAAATCTGCAGTCAGGGTTCAAATGTACCCCAATCATGTTCTGGAAGCAAAAAATTTGAACATTTCAATAAGTGCCCTGTCAAGTGATATAGCGCCTTCAACTTAATGGTGAAAGATATGTTAGTTACACAAAGGAAAAAAGGAAAGCAAATAGTCAACCTTGAAAACTAAATTTAACTCAAAGTGACAGATGATTAGAAAAGCAGAGATAATCACAGGTAGCAGACCGACATTCAACTCAGAGCGCAGTAAATCAGCGAGCAGACAGAAGCCAGCGATCCAAAAACGCCAGATTTTTCGGGGTACTGCGTGTTTACCTGGCGCAGGTTGCGGGTGACGCGCACGTCGTGCCAGGCGTTGTCGTTGAACTTGCCGTTGACGGGCTCCACCAGGGCCTCGAAGGCCCCGGAGCCCAGGTTGATGACCAGCCACACGGCGCCGCTCTTCAGCGACAGGTTGACGTAGTCGGCCGACTTGCCCGTGTGCAGCATGAGGCCGTTGCGCTGCAGCGTGCGGAAGGACAGCGTGATCTCATCCGTGCTGCTCTGGATCGGTGTCAGCGACAGGTCGTAGCAGAAGAACTCGTTGCCCTTGAAGGTTGCTACGGACTCTTCCTTTCCTGTGAGGGGGCGGACAAAGCCAAGACGAGAAATGAGAAACACCACCGGTAGAAGAAGAAGAAGAAAGCAAAAATTTATCTCAAATTGAAATCTGAAGACAATATCATTTGAAACGTATCGTATCATTCAAACGACATGGCTTGCAGATGATTTGATTGTACATCTAGCGTTAAACATGGATACTTCTTCAGCAATGTGTTCCGTCAAAGTACAAAAACACATTCCTGCAGCAAATGAAACTGTAAAAGTCACTTGCTTCACCGTGCATGCATTTGTACACACCCCCGATCTAATATTGCCAGACGAAACCAATTAGCTGTGCTTATTGACTGCGATGATGCAGCTCGTATAAAAATGTCTCCACCGGAATGCCTTTTGGATGATAAATCAGCTAGATATTCGGCAGTGTTTCACCTGTGAGATGAGCTGATTTGCATCACAGCAAAGTAGGATACAAGTAACAAAGCGGGCTGAATAAATAATGGGTGACCCAAAATCCTGTGAGGAGAACCTGATTTCCTTAAATCGTTAACTCATTCACTGCCAGACATTTTCAGACCCTCTTTTACCCTAACGCTTGAAAAAAACATAAATAAGTTCTTGTGAAAAGACAAGTAAATTCGTCAATGGCAGTGAATGATTCCATTCCATTAGAATCAAAACATTCAGCGCCATGGTGGAGTTATGTCATTTGATTCCTTTTTTTCATTGGGACTCCCAATCCAGCCAATTGGTTTGCACAGGATTCAAAGCTTCATGGTGCTTCATTTGCTCTACGTTGCCATCAAGTGGTCAAGAAGCCTAAGCAGTAAAATATACGGAATGAAATAAGATTGTAGGCTAAATAGTGACAAGATTTCGAGTGTTATGATGATGCAATGATACGTTGAAAGAACCAATGACGTTATCCGCAGAATCCGAGGCTTCGTTTGTCATCAGGTGCGTGATTTTCCTGGAAGTGACACACGCTCCAAATCGGGGCTTCTTTTGGCATGCCCGGTCTTGCTCGAGACACGCTTCAAAGCTTCGGCACATTTCGTAACATGACTAATTGAGATGGGCTGATATGGGTCTGATGAGTTTGCCCTTTAAATTGCAAGCACTTGAGGAGTTGTAATTAGCCAAACCGCCAGCATAGGGTAGCCTTGCACCATTTTAAATTGAAAATCCCCTCTGTTTGCCAACTGTTTACAGTGTGGGCAGGGGAACTTCAACAGACTTGTAGACGGACAATCTGGAGCATACTTTTGAACAGGGAACAGATTCTGTGCAAAGCGGCTGAATTTCTTAAAACTTACGGATGTTCTACTGATGATTACAAGGGAAGGGAAAAAGGTTGAACCCAACTTTTTTTCTGGTGGAAGAAGAGAGTCTATTCTTTCATTTGGTAGCTTCAATGTAAAAATAATCATAGAATACAATATTCCGTGAGCCTTGAAAAATCAAGCAAAAATGCTCGAAAATCGCTAGCACACAAGGGATTGTGATTTGCGCAAATGGCTGACATTGAATGAGTGAAGCAACTTCCGAGAACTGAACTGCGACACTTGACAGGGTTAACCTCCGAGAGGTTACTGGGTTCAGGTGATGGACCATCAAATCCGGTTCACCCCCAAGATCCATTCCAGCAAAATCTCGTTTGCTGCCACAAGCAGCCGTGCCGGACGACACGGCAGCCATTTGTCGTCGCTGCGCACATTCACAACCCGTGACGCTTAGAGATGAGTAAGTGCCATCATTGCCTGGAGGGCAAGCCGGCACACAAACAAACGTTTTATGATGGCTAAGATGGAGAAACGGCTCATTGTCTCTCAAAATTGATGTTTTGCGCAATCGCAAGTGAAGCGTGAATTGACACAGAAAAGAGACATTAAAGGAGAAACGGAAAGAGATAGACAGAACGGTGGGAACGGGAATGCGGGGCGGCGCCTGAAACAAATCAAAAGTAAATCCCCTTGAGGGAAGCCTTGTGGCAATGCTATTGTTGGCAGCTCAAAAGCAGCCATTTTCAATTATGAACTAGCTAAGTATGTTAAACAGTGAGCGGCGTGTGATTTGCCTCCGTGAGCTGATTGCACACTTTCTCTTGGTTACGCCTCTTTAGTAAACACAAGGCTGAGAGTGCGAGATAAGCCCAAAAAGGAGACCGCGACCAGCTCAGATCCTGTCCACTGGTATTTACCAATGCCAGGGAGGTTATGTCTCCATTGGCTATTATTTGCTAATAGCAATGAGGAGATGTCACTTTAGCTTTGACAAAATCGAATTAGAACCAACAATTACTCCCACCTTCTTATGTGTGCTTATATACATTGTGAGCTGCCGTGGAGACGTGGGCTTAACGTGATCGCTTGATGGAAGTCAGGACCTGCACACATAAGCGCAGACTAAAGTGCCGCCAAGGTCTCAATTAACCTCACAGTAAGCCCCGGCTACATGGAGGAAACTGCCCATTTGAAATGGAGCTACACATAATAGCCTCTTTATTATTCATTTACTGTCTGCTGTCTGATTGCTGCGCCTTTGGGACGCGGCGAGTCCGTTTAAGGAGGCCCGAGGTGACGATCCCCCACACGAGCCGCAATGCATCGATGTACCGAATAAACCCATAGTACCTCTATGTAAAGGGGGACATGGACCACATTTCAGAGTTCGGATTCAAATTATGATTGGATGCGCTGTTTTCATGGACACTAAAAATATTGATCCGATGAGGACTTGCGTGTTCATGCGTCACACTTTTGAGAGGAACAAAGTATTTGACATGCGCAGATTGACCAAATATACCAGAAGTAGTAGAAGAAGAAAAGCCGTAGCGACTTCCGTGTCAACAAAACATTGCTCTGTCCAGTCTAGTTTAAATTTATTTAGCGTATTTTTCCCGTTTGCGCCGTTACATCGAGTTAACAATTCCTAATGGATCTGCAAATGTAACAATTCAGTCTTGCCCCCGCGTTGTCTTTCACTCGCTCTGCTTTTTTTCTTTCAAACTTTATTGACTCAAACAACAAACAATATAAAACACGCTCTGCTTCTACTTGCTTCCGGGAATAACAGAAACGCGAATACCGACTGTCACAGACAAGCGCGGTAAAGACGGTTTGTTCCGAAATGTCGCAATAAGTGTTTATCGGATTAACAATCGACATAATCTACTTCTCTGGTTCGGAATATAATCTTGATCGGAATGGGTTTGATCGGGTCAGAATATTCTGAATGGGGTGCGTACATGAAACATTTTTTATTCCATTAAATCTGAATAAATGTGTCCATATAAACATAGCCAATGTGATTTACCAACACATCAGGCCTTGCTGCCATCTTTTGTCATCCTTTATAAGATGGACAATTTCCACTTAAAATCCCACACATTTTCTTGCCGTCACTGTAAACATCTTTTTACATTTACTCAAACACTCCCGCAACCGAGGCCACAAGAGCACCACCTGCCACAGATGAGGATCCCGGCTGCCTCGCTAAGTTGCTGAAGGGCCACTTCAATTTCAAAGAGCCAAGATAGAGCGGAGGACAAAATGCCCGCCCACGTGGCAAACCTTGGCGCAGTGACCCGTACAAACACGCAAGCGCGCGCAAGCTCACTCGTCTATTGCGGCCAACAAATATGACACGTGTGTATGCCGTATATTTACAACGTGTCTCCACTTGACACGTGCACAAATGGCAGTCATAAAAAAGGCACAAGGAGGCACACATAAAATGCTTTTTATCGATGTCGTTCTCAGCTCCTCTAGTGGATGTTACAGTCGTAAAGGTGCAATGTGTCCTAGCTTGATTCGCCCCCTGTGCGAGACCACCTTTTGGCAAAGATGTCCTTCTTCCTTGACATCAAAATCTCTCACTTCAATCTTTATTCACAAAAAAAAAATCATTGAACACCTCTTGTGTCTTCACAAAAGGGGCACACATTTTAGGTGCCAATAGAAAAAAAATCATGTGCCATTTCGCGGCAACACATATCACACACGCCAGAAATTGAATTGACACTGCATGCGAGTGTTGTGTTCCATCCAAGCTTGTGTGGTGAATTAGTGAATTGGCAAATTAAAGAAGTCAGCCCAAACGTATTTTTTTCAAGAATATGTTCTATGCAGGCCCACTACTGGAAAAACGGTATTCTGATTAATGGTGCATTTGTGGAATATGAGTTAAGCAGCAAAATCCACTCGTTTTTAGCCATCTCAGGGGGCGGCCATTTTGTCACTTCTGTCGAATGAAAATGACATCACAGTTGCTCAGGGCTCAGGTAACGACCAATCATGGCTCAGCTTCAGAAAACAGGTGAGCTGTGATTGGTTGTCAAACTTCAGTACTGACGTCGGGGTCACCAGTGTGGTGCCGAAGGAAAGGAGACGCAGGAGGTGTATCACAGAAGACTTTACTGAACATCACTATATGGAAAACAGGAAGAAGATAACCAAACGGAAGTTGCAACCCTCATGAGAACTCGTCCCCCAACACATCCCTCAACCTTTAGTTCCGTAGGGGAATTATGCCAGCAAACAACACACACGTACATTTTAAGATAAATTCCACACCCTCCCACAGTCACTTTGCAAGGATAAACAATCCTTCCGATGTTGGGTGACTGTACAGTATGCAAATAGCCATCAACATGCCACGAATGGCTTGTGGTCAATGCTAGTGGGCTAATGCGGCTAACTGACGCATGACCATATGCACTAAACTGCAGGATACGAGCACAGAACTTTAACAACCTCTATGTACTGGTTAATGGCTATTCACTGTGAAAAATATTCCTAATTTTGAATAGACCCTTGTACAACGTGGGGGGACGATTTGGGAATGTTTTTTTTTTGTGCAAAAAATTGCATATTAATCACAAAAAATTATGGTATTGCAGTTTGCTGTGGCATAGAGCTCTTGTTGGTGCCTAATGAAGTGTCCATGTGAGTGGTGAATCTCTTTGACATGGAACGGTTGATGCAGCGATACCTCTGTTCAGGCTCTTGACTTAATTGCTAAAACTGAAGTCAACCCAGTTGTGCCGCCTTATTCAAAGCCGTGACTAAGTGCGGGGGTGGATGTCACGCATGTAAAGTGCCCTTAGCATTTGAGGACACTTGATTGCATTCTGTTTTTTTATTTGTTCATTTCTCCAGCCCCCTTTCAATGTTGCTGCGGGTCACGTTTTCAGTATGTGTTTGTGTTAATTTAATCTGTTGATTGACAGCAATTGAAGGTCTTTGCATACTGCTCAAAGTGGCGCGGCGTGCATGCTAAACTGGTGGACTGGCCATTTTGAATGTGTAAGATAAAACTGAGTGTTTTGACCCCAGCGCTTGTCGTCGTCCCCAAAGGTTTACCACGTGGCATTTTAATGAAAAAGCTTCACCTCCACTCTCTTACCCACACCTTCCCTCTACTTGGCAGTAGAGGAGCATAACAAAACACTTTGATGCCTTTAATTGTCTGTCACCATGTAACCCAAAAGCACACGGCGTGTCAGCGCTTATGACCCCGCATCTACAGTATTTGGGTCTCGAATTTCATCTTTGTCTTTTCGGATAAGTGTGACAAAGTCAATTATGTGGTATGAGGTGTAAGTAACTTTTGGAAGTATACTGTTTATGTAAAAAAAAGACTTTGAAACTTACACAAACAAAGGTGGCTCGTCAAATGTGCTCGGGTTTGTTGGGAAAAAAACCCCCCACAAATGTTTGACAAGCCTTTTCAACAAAAGACATTTCATTTTGCCGATATACACAACCCAACGGGACCGCACTTGGAATCGTAATGAATACCAATTTAAAATGAATATATAAAAACAATACATAAATAATGGAGCACTGTGCCAGGTCTGAGAGAGTGGAGAATGAAATGAACGAAAAACAGAATAATGAATTGAAAGAGTTAGCGTGGTACCCTTCCTTTGATTGTGATTGAAGAGGGTATGATCCTTTTCTGTTTGCCTGGCTGTCAATCCAAACCATGTAAAAATATTGTCTAACCAAAACTAGGACATCTGTTTGCTTGCGCTATGTTTTGCAAATGCCAAGCAAGCCAGGGCGTCTATCTATCTATATATCCGTCTATCTCTCTATCTATCTTAGTGGTGGTGCAATGATTAGCCACCGATCGTGATCGGCAGCCTGCAGCCAACTAGACACCCGTCTGCGTAGAGTCTACACCCTTCTCAACACTTTTAAAAATGTCAAATGTAACATTTTTAACAATGCTTTTCGATTCCATTTGTAAGCGTATGCAACCCGCCAGTGGAGTGAGCGCCGTATAAAATTGCGACCATGGTGACACATCGGGTGGGGCCCGCACCACTTTGCTACTGGTATGTTTATGGTTCATTGACATATACCGACACAAACACACACCAGCACACACACAATGCCGCAATAACAGGCTGGTGCGATTGGACAAATGAGCTGTTAGTTGCTTACTCTCGGGGGTTATTGACAAGAGAAGCAGCAGTTGCGCCGGTGCACTGTTTGTCTAATAACCAAGGCTACGTTTCAATTTCACATCTCACTGAACAGCCTGCTTAGGCTCGTGAGATTGATATGACATCAGGCTCTGTAAGAGACTTTGTGTGTGTGTGTGTGTGTGTGTGTGTGTGCGTGTGTGTGTGTGTGCGTGTGCGTGTGCGTGTGGTTGAGGAGAGACTCACACAGTCAAACAGGCTGAAACTGATAATATTCTGGCACTCTGACATTGATTTCCAGGTCCTCACATTGGCTGCAAGCTAAAGTTTGAATGTACACAAACTGCAGTTTTCTTAACAGCACGTGGTTGTAATTCCAAAAACACCAACAATCTGCACAAAAAAAAACCCACTTCTAAACTGCTGTTATCGTGCAATTTAACTAATAGAATACAGGACGGAAACTACAAATAAAGGAGAATGTTAACAGAGCTGTTGTAAAAGAGCTGACAATTCTCAGGCGCGCACAACAACAAGCACAGATATTCTCTGCCGAACAGCGCTGAAATGCTGTAAAATGCTTTCAAACGGGTGAGCATGACGCAAAAGGAACACCGAATGGTCAAATTAGAAAAACATTATTTACTACAGAATGAATGGCAAATCCCGCTATTGAATTGCATATTGCAGTTTAAAAATTGGAAACAAAAAAAAAAAAAACATCCATATGGGCATAATCTTTTAAAACAATCCCTCACTTCCAGTTACTGATGAGATGATAATAACAATAATAGTAAAAAATCCCAATCTAGGTCATTGGCACCTCGTTTGTCATGATGGAAACAATGCAGCAGTAAACACTTTTATCCTTGCTTGCATCTGGAGATGACACAGGGAGCAAAAAGGCGGCGTGTGTGATGGCAGAGGGAGAGAGGAAGAGGAGGAGACAATGTCACCATGTCAACTATTCCCAGGAACAGGGCAGGCCTGAAGAAGAGAGGAAAGTGTGTTAACCTTCCATCATCCCTCGCTTCCTCTGGTTCCGATGCCGAGCGCCACAATTCCCTCAAGAAGCATATTTGAGAAGGGAGAGTCTCTACCTCACGGCATGCACGCACAGACCGGCACAATCACGATTTGATCCAAAGCATCCCTGACAAGCACAATTAAAGAGTTACTGAAATCAACATTGACTGGTCACCGATTTGCTTTGAGCCCCGTCCGTTTTGCAACTTTATTCAATTATAGCTCGCTCTTGTGACGCACTCGCACACAAAAGCCGAAAATATTATCGCAGCACCCCCCGCCCCCACACACACACGCAAAAGCCGAAAATATTATCGCCGCATAAGCACACACACACAATGTTAAAATGTTAAAAGTAATGGGCCCCCTGCACTACAAATATAAATGTGTATATGGATATACTGTATACATATATACATATATACAGATATATTTTTTGGGACATACATATATACACATTTATTTATATATATACAAATATATACATATATACACATATATTTATACATATACAAATA
>NC_141218.1:4532228-4544728 GCF_054856515.1 Filicampus tigris | reverse complement strand
GGATTCCTCACATAACCTAAAAAGAGCCTTAGACTTGCTCAGTAAATTGTTGCCTAGAAATACAAACGGGTAGTTCAGTGACTTAAAACCAAAAGACTTTTAACCGCCCATTTTCATTATCAAGATCAATAACTCAGTTTCCTTGTAGCTAAATAAAAAAAAGGCCCAACCTTTCTCCATATGCATGATAATATGAATGATGTTGCCAGGTAAATGGCCCTATTCTGCGTCCTGCCGCAATATAATTTCTAATCCGATATAGTCAGAGTTCATAATTCTCAAGTTGTGAAGAGAAATTGCGTGGCTGAAAAGATATTCCATCATAATAAAGCGGGCCTGCAGGAATTCACATAAACGCATCATACACACTCTGTGGCCCGGACGTGTGCCGAGATCCCGACAAAGGAATAAACCAAATCATCCACACATATAAATTGGTAAAAATGTATGAGGGCATCCCTTCAAACCACTACAATCATAAACCTCAACCCTGTAATAATCCTCCACTCCTTCAATATTTATGGGCCAACGCTCACAATCTCCCACTTCTCTTTTATTATTTGTCAGCAGAGATGATTCAGCCTCCGGAGGGCTGCGACACACACACACACACACACATGCACGGATTCGGGGAAAAAACGACCGCTGCGCAGCTCATCATTGCTTATTACACTCCCTGCATCTCTATCACCAGCCTCAGGTCAACAAACATCCCTGGAAATGTGGCAGGGGTTGGAGTTTGATGGCAGGTAAGTAGCTCTGGCTAACGTCTCCTTTAGTGCTTTCATAGTATTTGCTTGAGCTAATCACACCTCACCTGATTGGGAAAAACCGCCAAACAACTTTGGGATCAACCAAAAAATGGCGGCGACCGGCCCCGCAAAAGAGCAGAATTTTTTTTTTATAATAGATAGGTTTAAGGGGACAGTGCAATTTCACATAACACATGAAAAAACATGGTTAAAAAAATCCAGAATTAGCCAAAAGGCTATTTTTCATTTGTAGTGACAGCACAGAAGGTATATGTTTTAGCGTTGGCAAGTTTTTTTGTACCATGTGCTCAAATTTTTAACAAAAACCTTGTAAGTGGTTTGTCTCCTAACGTCCTAAGGTATTCTGTTCCATTTTTTTTTTCTATTTTCACTTTCTAGCAGTGGCGGCTAGTCAATAGAAGGCACCAGGGCGGCGCCCCACCACTGACGGAGGTCACCACATTACTTTCTGAATGATGAGTCAAGTTGTTTTGTTTGTTTCCATTTGCTGAGTGCTATAGAATAGATTTTAGAATGCTGTTACTGGTCGATAAATCACTGAATGGTTTAGGTCCTGCAGGGCTCTTGACTGACACCAATTGGGGGGCCCTGTCAAAGTTCTCAATCGTACACCTAAAAAAAAAAAACAAGCAACCAGCCTTTCCAGGGGTTAGGCTTTTCCTTTGTACGAAATATTTAATCTTTGCTTAAGTGAAATTTTTGCATAGCTTGAGTCAGTTATATATTTTTTCATGAATGTACGCTATTTTTATTGTTGTACATTTCAATGCAGTGTTCAAGGTCTTCACTCTTAAAAGATACACTCGATATAAGATGTGCTATAATAATATCAGCGGCGTAAAAAAACCCCATCAACAATATTGTTTATCATCATAGTTTTTGGGAAAAGACATTGTTCTGAAAATGGTGTTATTGAGTGGCCTCCGCCCATCAGAAATAGATGCGGATGAAAAAAGGCTAGAAACAATTGACAACTTCTTGAATATTTAGTATAGATGGATGGATGGATGGATGGATGGATGGATAGATGGATAGATGGATAGATGGATAGATAGATTGCCTTATGCAGTAAATCTGCCTGAGAAAATAACAATATGCATTTATGCAAAGTCTGCAATCTTGTGTCCAGAACGATGTCTCTTGAAGTGGCCCAGAGATGAAATGCCATTCAGAAATGTGTGGCAGGAATTGGGGAGTTGGTGGGGTGGGGGAGGAATTGAGAAACTGATTAAAAAGCAAATGGGAAAAAAAATGATTTCCTATTCTGAGGGCCTGCCACAATGACGGAGAAGGTAATGGGGTGACTGCATGCTTATTTGTCTGGTCGGGGCTATGAGCATGCCCGTTGTAGCTGCTCATTACAGGACATTACCAGTTCATCCTCCACTATCTCCCCTTGCCACCGCACGCAGGAGGACAGGGACTCCTAGGACAGATTACCTAAATGAAATAATCCTAATCTCCATTCAGAGCTAATTACACCCACAAGAAAACCTTGGCCAACATAACCGCATCCTTGCCCATGGCGGAATGGGGCCTAATGTGGTATCCATCAAATGACCTTGACGCTCTCAGCGTGAGGATGGCGTCACTGTCAAGGTGACAAGGTGGCCCGGGGAGGACTCACTTTTCATGCAAATAAAGATCCTTGCTGTCAACTTTGTGGCACCTTGCTTAGCTCCATATCTCCACATTAACCCTGAGTCCGATTGGCAGCGTTGGCTTGGAGATGGCTCACACACGCTTTTGCTGCCCTCTCCTTGTGCTGGGCCATGCACTCCTCACCTCCATACATACCCCACTGTGTTTATTCTGAGCCACCCGGGAGGTGGATGGAATGTCACTTGGTTGACATCCATTAGGTCCATGTCACCCATCAATCCTTATCCACGTGCGCACACTTTGGCAATGGCCACATAATTACATTTCAAAGACGCAGCTTGCATTGACCTCCAGGAGGAGCCTGCCACAGTGAATAACAGGCACGGTAAATCTCCCCTGCGATATTTTATGCACATGTATGCACTAGTTCGGGACCCTCGCTGGTAATGACACATGTACATTGACTCAAACCTTGACACAAAAATGTCGGTTGGGGACAGGGACATTCTGGCGGTCTCCTCCACCAATCAGGTGTCCACACGTCTAGAATTCCGCAGCAATGACCCGAACAAAGCACGAAAATGGCTGTTTTGTGGTTGTTTCTGGCTACTGTGACCTCGTTGTGATTCTGGATGCCCTGATTGTGCTGAATGAAACAAAGTGTAGGTGTGAAAGCACCCTGAGAAATGGCTTTTGTTCAGAATCCCTGTATGTTGAATTATTAACAACACTAAGGGCGAAGTAAACACAGGAAGAAAAAAAAAAAGATAAATGGTGAGCGATCCCATGGGGCAGGCCGACCGGCATGTTGTGCGATTGAGCGGCTGCATCGCAGTGGGGAAGTGAGGTGTCATGGGGGGCTGAGCCTGGGTGGTCAACAATATTTTTGTTTGAAGGCCGCAGAGCTCACATCCCGTTTGTTTAGTTTGCCTTGTTATTGAACGAGTACATATGTGAACGTTCACTTCACTACGATAATTCAAATGCATCCGTAACAACTTAATCATGCTTGTGGAGAGAGCTAGTGTCACTCACATGTTTCATGCAGTTACACAACGGGGTCAGAATGACTCATCACTTGTCCGGGTTCACGTTTGTTCATTCTACCATACTAGCGAACAAATGTTCAAGCCACCTTCGTTGAAATTGGTCTGTTTTTGTACCTGGAGTAAAAATTGTGAGTCTTGAATAATCGAGTCTAATACAGACCATAGCACATAATGAGAAACAGCATGTGAGTGATCTGAGTCTAATTAGTTACCCTTTGGGGTCCATCTACTGGACCCATTTATTGGCTCATAGGTTTCCGTCTCTGTTCCTGCACCTCAAATGGTTGCTTTACTTAAACATATTCTTCTATCTTGTAGAACAATCTTGTAATTCATCACACTTGACTAATAACAATGGCAGAAAATTGCACAATTGTATTTTCAATCTGATACAGACCTCTCCATCTGTTCCTCCCATCACTATTCACAAAGAGGAAAATCTACCCCAAAAATGGAACCGAAAACGGCAGCAGCTGCTATAGTGGGTTAATGAGTCAAAAAGGGAAAGCGTGGCTGTAATTGAGGACATGTTGTTTACCAGAGGCTGTGACAATGAGTGAAAAACAAGCAGACTATTTTCCTGCCTCTTTAGCATCAAACTAAGCAAAGCCCAGAGGATCCATACAGAGTCATTGGAACAAATCCATCTCCAAAATGCACAAAACCGTTTCAGCGAGTGAATCAATCTATTGAACTACCTTTAAACAACACAGCTCTCTTTTGACACAAAATAAAAGCTGTTTTTTGAATAAAATCAAACATGCTGGCTTGAGTAAGTGATGGTGGCGATCTGCAAAATGGAAACATTCCAAGTGAATGAATGAATGCTGAAAGCCAGGTGTTTCACGGATGATTTCAAATGAATCAAACTTTATGAAAGTCAAAAATCCACAAAGTTTTGCTTTCATTTGGTGAGCAAAACATTGGCACCTGCAGAACAGGATGCATCACTCCCACCCCCAAATAAAATATAAGCCATGCCAGGCAATGGCACGGACATGGCATCGCCATGGCGACTGGCTGAATAGTCGGTATTACCACAGCCAAGGAAACGCACGGTGGAGAAAGAAAGCGAATGCTACGGACCGCCGTGGTACGTTGCGACCAGATGACAATCGATGCAAGGAGCGCCTGCTGCGCTTTGCTTGTGGGGACATAGCCCTCAAAGTAAGTGAAGCTCAGTGCATTATCAACTGGATTGAAAAATAACAACATCCGAGTTGAGTTCCAAGACTAAGAAAAATAGAGGCGGCATCCCAAAGAAGGGAACCAAAGACAAAAGGAAGTATTGATTTATCATCATCGACGCCGCCACCGAAACCAGATTGCTACCATCAATTATGTATACGCCATTCAAACATGATTGCACATTTCTAATTGCCGCCCCGCTGATCTCCATGGCAACAAAGGCTCCAAGCATCACTTCAGAGTTCCTGTTCCGTTGAACAATCAGTCTTTCTTCCCCCTCCCCTCGCTCTAATTTCCCTCATTATCTCTGAATCAGATATTGAAAAAAAAAGAAAGTAATGCCCTCATTCATTTTTAATACCACTCATCTGAGGGTGTCGCCCCCTCTTCCCTTTGCTTTTCCAAACCTGCCAAGTGTGTCGCCAACTGCTGCCACTGGGATTGTGTTTGGATGTGAAAGTTTTTAGCAGGGCTAAGGTTTGCCGAAGGACAGTTATGCGTTCTGGTTGCATGGAAGTGTGACAGGGCACAAAACCATCCGCTATTCCGACATCCGACCTTGAAGGCTCAGCGGATCAGCAGGTCGCAGATCATATATCGCCACATTAATCAAAGAAAGGTTCCAACCCAGCCTTGACTCGTCTAACTTTGATGTTGGAGCCACAGACGGCTACCTACCCCTTGTTTCCACCAATAACCTTGGAGAACTTGTGAGATGGTGTTCACATGAGTTTCAGCAAAAATGTTCCGTGTTAGAGAGCAGGCTTAAGCATGGTTCACACGGCAGGATATTAGGCCCGATTTTAGCCCAGAATCTCCCCTCCTGACGATCTTAGGTCGGCCCCAATTCTCGTAATGCGTCCAAAGATAATTTTAGCAGATAATCCTGCCGTGCGAGGTGGGCTCAGACTGATCTCGAAAACAATCATGGCACAACAGAGTCAACGTCTTTTTCTTTTTGTGTCACTTTTTTTTCCCCCGCTAAAAACAATTGACAAACTAGCGCCACCGTCAAGACACGATCTGAGACCCGTGCTGCCTCTTCTCCCGCCATGTTTGTTTACTCGAAGTCACGTTTAATCTCGAGGTGTTTAGGGGGATTTTCCGTCTGACATGAGAATATGCGTGAATGAATTGGTCCGCGTGTGATGTGTTCATCTTGATGTGTGACTGCATACCAAACACGGTAGGTTCAAAACTGTTATACCCGCGATTTTTTTCTTGTCACATGTGAGGTCTCTCAGAGTTTGGAAATTGGCCGACAATTTAAAAATCTTGCAGTGTGAACTAGGATTTAGTGTTTATTCTTAAATCAATGGGACGAAAAAAATATTGCATACATCTGCGCTACAAATACGACTATGTAGCCTACCCAAATGTATTTTTCCACATAAAGTAGCTAGCATATATTCGTATGTTTGCACACTTGACATTCGCCCTTTGCTTTTCACTTGAACTCTGCTTGACATTTGCGCAAACACCCCCACGTGCATCATGAGGCCATTCGACCCGAGCACGGGCGCTGCTGTAACAACGCTTCCATCGGCTCCAAGTGTTGATTGGGCCAGCTAGTCAATAAAAGCACGGTCGCAGCCTCAGCGTCTTATCAGCCTCCCCGCAGCCTTCACCCTCGCCAACAGTCAATAGCTGGAATCCATAAGTGAGTGTCTGAGCAGGCTCCCGTGATGAGGTGTCGAGTCATCCCAGTCGTGCCATTAGTGCCAGTTGCCAAGTGCTCGTATGGCTGGATCTGAAGTGGTTTTGATGCATCTGCAGGTATATCCGGTGCACTAGTGATGCGGAGAAGCTGACCAGACCCATGACATGTTTCTTGGAAGGCGGCCCTCTGATCATGCCGGCAGCGTGTGACCAGTATGTTGCTATACGTCTGCACATTTGTGCAAAGCACTCTGGGCTGCCCGAGTGATGGATAAGCCTCTTTGTCGCACAGGTTAGAAGGCATCCTTGATGGGAGAGGCCAACCGTTCATCACTCGCCGGCTTCCACCTCCCAAGGCCCCCCTGCCCCCACCCCGGCTTTCCATTCTCTCTACCCCCCTTTCTTCTTGCACCTGCATGACGAATTGCTAACACAAGAAATGTGTTCTTGGACTTTTGTTCCATTTTTCGTCCTCCCACAAACCTTTCTTCATCTTTTCATCTAATTGCTTCTTTTTCTTTCCCCAGCTCTTTTTTCCCCACCCGTTTCAGCCTTAGAGCTGGCCATCTCTCATTGGACGGCTGGTGGTTAATGATTCGCCAATGTTTTTCCATTTAGTTTCAATCTATGACCCATCTTTGCTGGAGTAAGCTAAATGCTAACTGTGTGAATGAGCCAAGCTAAGGTCGAAACTCAATGACAAATCACAATGCCTCAGCTGGCCAATCAAAGTAAGGTTGGCCCCTCAGGGCAGAAGAAGACGTTGACATGTCGTGGAACGCCAGTCAGCAGTCATAATGTCATACAACCTCAAAGAAACTGCTGCCAATGCTACAATTTCATGTACGCGGTGCTCTCTGTACCTGCTAACGAATTACAGCGGTGCCTTGCTCCACTGTTTGTGTTCAAAATATCTGTTGCTTCCAAAACCCTGAATGCTAACCGATAGCATTAGCATGTCCATAACTGATTAAATGAGCCATTCGCCGAGTTTCACGGTCCACGCTGTGTGTTCTTGGATTTGCATGGCATAATCTTTGAGACAAGAATAAGATACTGGCAGGATCTTAACAGGTAGCCTCAGAGCCAGGAGCTGGTGGGCGGGACTTTGTCCAATATGCTTTAAAAATGGAAGCAGAGAAAATACTTAACTACTTTAACAGCGCCAGGCAAGTGGAAATGCATCTCGGCAGCCTCATGAACAAAGTAGGTGTTGATTATATACGCACGCACGCGTCCTCTTATGAGTGGCTGCAAAATCATTTATCTTTGTTTACCCAGAGCTGACAGAGACTATACCCTGGGATTCATGCACATCTTTGCTTCGTCGTCCCCGTGCATGTGCTCTCTCCACCGCAACTCATCCACTTATCTAGTCGACGAGATGTTAAGGGAAATGCAAGTCGGCTGCGGCGTCGCACCTCGCCGTCGCCGCTGATGCTCGCTGCCACTATTCAGTGAGCGGCAAGCAAAAGGAGCCAAATTAGCCTCCCTCGCAGGCAAAGCAAACGACGTCCGGGATGGGAAGCCGGGCCTGTCAATAGGCTCGTTAATGGGGGCAGCTTGATAAACGGACTCATTCATCATCAATTTCCCCAGTAAGGCACAGCAGAGACGAATTCTCGCCACTTCGGGCATGGGGAGGAGGGTGCCGCGTCCTTGATGATTAATTTGAATATACACAGCTACATCAACATTAATACTGATTGCTGATTAAGTTCCGATCCATTATGCTCACTCAACCAAGACGCTGTCACCACCCAACCCTCTCCCTTCTTCTTAATCCATTTATTCCTCTCCGTTTTCCTTTTGTCTCATTTCTCAGAGCCCTTTTTACATTTGTGTGCAGCCACCCGAGGGAGCTGTTAACAGGGTTTCCTTGCACCAGAGGTGAAAAGGTCCGACGCAAACAAACAGTTAGCAGTATCACTTTACTTGCCAATTATGTCTAAGGCTGACCTGATCTCATTGTTCTCCGAGTTCATTGCCTGGCAACTATTTTAGGATTAGTGCTTAAACACTCTTGATATGGCTTAAAGGTCATGAAATGATGGAACATTTTCCCAACAGGGGAACCTAGAGATAGAAAGACCAATTAAATCCCATCTATCAAATCATCCCTCCTTTATCTTAATATCCTCCGCTTTCCTTCGCAGGATTATTAGTAGTAAGCACGAAGAGCGCAGCGCTCAGATCCCCGACAGCCCCCACGTTAACGGTGACGCGAGTGTGAGAGGTAATTTAAATCAAGACGGCGAGATGCGCTGTCTGAGTTCCCTGTTTATCACGCTGTCATGTGGCAGCCATCACGAGGACCAAAACATGATCCCTTCCTGGCGCCAACGCTTCCAAAGGGTTCTTAATCTCAGAGGTTAGCCCTCGCCATGACAGCCCGGCTGTTTCCGTGCATACAAATGGCTGCCCCGCTCTGCTCCCGTCCCATCAGGTAGACTTGCGGCACGACTCTTATGGTGGCTTCACGCCGGTGACAAGTGGATAAAGAGCCTTGCGCGGGTCAAAGGAATCAGGATCACAGATCTCGAGGGCGACATGTTTTGCAGCATGTTCAGGCAGCCCGTTTTCGACTGTTGCTATGACGATGACAGAGTCAATTAGTTTCAATGAACTGGACAGGGGCAACACGGCAGACACAGGTAAAGACTGAGAACATGCACAGCTCTTTCTTGAGCAAGTAGGGATAGACCGATGATCCGCTGGACCGATTATCGGCACCGATATTCGTCAAAATGCTGAATATCGGCACCGATAATCCGCCCCAGCGGAACATTGGCCTTTTTAAAAAATCTGATGGCCAATAATAAATCAATTTAAAACTGTGTTAACTTAAAGGAACTATTATTTATTTATTTAAGCTTTCTGTTAATTTTCTAAGAGATTCTACTGACCCAGGGAACACCGTTTTTGGTTTTGTTTGAAATCAAATCAAAGAAAAGTGAAATTTGAGCATTTCTGTCATTTTGAAATGTGTTTTCTTTATTTACTGTAGAAAACTCTTAGGAGCTATTGTTTACATTTTCATTTAACTTTTTCAGACATGCTGATGACCCTGGGAGCTCACTGATCTTTGTTAGAATTTTTCAACAAAGATGTATATTGTCAAAAATGGATAATGATAACAACAACAACAAGAATCAACATTATGCAAATCTGAAAGAAAGTGTTCTATAAACATGCTTAAAGTCATGCAAACAAAGTTTCCATTGTTTTTAGATTTTGATGCCAACATTTTCCTCTTTACTGAAAACGAATATCGGCTCCAAATATCGGTTATCGGCCCCCTTGACTACTAATAATCTCTATCGGTATCGGTCCTGAAAAAAACATATCGGTCTATCTCTATAGGAAATAACAAACATCTAATCACATTGAAGTTGCACAAATAAAGCAGGTGCATTGCAGAAAAGCAGCTTCTAGGTGCCATCTGCTTCTAATCCTCAACGAAATAGCCATGCGTCGACATACAGTGTGAAAATGCCCCTCAACTGAAATCAAGTCCAAAATGAGTCATAGCTTCAGGATTTGGCCATGACGAGGCAGGAGGGATGTGAAGTGATGTGATTGCAGATCATTATTTGGCGGAAACTTGGAAACGGGAGAGCGCTTCTGATCCCAGACCAGCTGCTGAGTGAGACGTGCCCCTCGGTCCACCCACTCACTACAAACTTAACATATACACTATGATGCACCTCCCGTCTCGCTGAATGAATTTCCCCTGCCTCGGTTCGCACATGCTTCTCATGGAAGAAAATATGCTCTTCAAATATGAAAGGCAAAACTGGTAATGGAAAAGCTACTCCAGCGGCAATTATGGTCCATTGTGTTCAGTCTTCATTCATCCAAGCTGGTACAAGGGTTTTGTCTCCACACTTGTGCCGAGTCTTAGAAGAAACATTTGCGGAAGAGACCTACGCTTTTCATATGTCACTTCTCAGCTCAGATCAATAGGAGAGAGTCCAAGATGGATACATGATCTCCACATTGTTGGCGTTTTCCACGTCCTCACTGCCAGCTAATTGAAGGCGGTGATAAATCTCTTTTCGCCCCAACTTTAATTAAGTTGCCTCTTTTAATCACTTCTGTAGACTACTGCAGTGCCTTTCCTTTAACTCCCAATTACTCAAAATGGGAAAAAAAAAAAAAACTGTAATGCTCTATGATGGAATCCAGAGGGGAATCAGTCTTCAGGGAGGGACACTGATGGTTTTGCGAATGGTGTGTGGAAACTAAAAAAAAAAAAAAAAAAAAAAAAAAGCTCTGTTGTGTTTGTTGCTGTCAACAACAGGCGACCTGCACACCTGCTGATGAGAGAGGCAGCTGAAGCCATTCTTCAAATGCATCTGTCTCGTCGCGCCTCAGTGTGTTCTTGATGTCAGCCGCGCATGCCGGCAGGCCTCATTAGTCCGGGAAAGCTCACAACGCATGCACACTCGCCGGCAAGCATGCATGGAGGCACCGACTTCCGCGGGAAACGCGTCGCGTCTCCGCCACGTCATAAACATACACACGCATCGCCTCGTTACGGCTGGCGCGAATCGAGTCGGGAGAGCTGAGGAAAGACGCGCTGAACCCACCAACAGATTGGTGGCGCCAAAGAGACAAAGCGGTGAGCACTACGGGGAGTGGCGGCAAGCCAAAGGAGCAGCTGTTTAGGTGCCAAGCAGGGTAGCATACCTGATGGTGAGCCATTTGTAGTGTGTGTAGTCATACTGACCCGTTCTCATCATGGCAAAAAGGGCCAACTGTCATCCACCTCTCAATTGAATGGCCATTGTGCCGCTGCCTGCCTTGGCCACTTGGGGGCAGTATAAGACGGACTGACATATGTAGACATATGTACAGTATAGACATCTCCTCTCAGCTCCTCGCAGAGGATAAAGAATAGGCAGTATGACCTTCAGTATTGTTATAGTGAATGTCTAAAGCTACGTTTACACTTCAGGGCTTGATGCCCACTTTGGAGTTTTTTGTTGAATCTGATATTTTTATGTACTCGTTCACATTACAAAATCAACTGCAAAAGTGAACGAAATGCGTCCGTGACATGCACACAAAGCGCGACATCGAGTGACATGCACAAAAGACGACGTCACGTGGCAGTGTTTACGGAAGTCCAGCGTGTGGTGGCTCATTTTATTATCTCATATCGTCAAAGTCGTGAGGCAGGAGGAGGTAGAAATATTTTTTGGGGGAAACAAGGCAAGGCTTTTCGATCAACTCATTTCTTGGAGACATCCCCTAAAGATGACTTCACATCATTGCCGCGCATATAAATGAGCCGTCTTTGTGGCACCACCGCCACCACAAATGTCCACGTTATCCCTCATGCTTCAAAACAACTTTGAGATTCACAGACAATTGTCAAGCTCCCTTCCAAGCACTCCTCGTACGGAGCTCATCTTGGGCTTTTGATGACGCGTAGTTTGTATACATGCGACCTGGCTGTACAGGCGGTGGTCACATTGCAAAAAAAAAAAAAAACATACGTAGTCAATTTAGGACAACATTATGAAAGTGACCCATGGTTGGATTTGAAAAAAAATCTGAATTGAGACGTTCCCACTGTCATAACAACAACAAAAAAAGATACAGGTCATATGCAAAACAATCTGATTTGGGTCGCATTTGTCTGCGGTCTGAATATATATAATAAATGTGTTGCTGGGGTTATATATGTGTTAGCTTTTGCATTAAGCTAGTCGACTGAAGGCAGGGCTATGTGTTTTGAACAACGGGTAATTGCCATAATTTTATGTTCAGTTTGACCGTAAACTCTAACTGGTGGTGGCATTCAAAAGAAGTAGTAAAGAAGTAGTAAGTTGCAATACTTTTTTTGGGGGTGCTCAAAGCTTATTAGACACACGGGACTGGCGAAACACATACTCAAGAAAACCTGTAGTTTCAGTCTGCTTTGAAAATGAAATGGCTGATGAATGCTACTGCAATAGCTACCCCCCACCCCTCTTGCCCTCCCGCAAACAAACACGCCCCACCAACACAGAGCAGCTCACGCGGAGGATGGTTTACAACATCACTTGTCATGAATAGAGTATCGCAAAGCAAATCACGGCGCTATTGTTGATTTGAAAATCCCAATCAGAGCTGCATTGTTAGAGATGTGTTGAGAATGGCCACACAACACTGAAAAGCCTTTTGGCTGAGCCATTGTTGACAGACTACGCTGTCTCGTATATTACACTTTCTCGGGCAT
>NC_141218.1:4424728-4527228 GCF_054856515.1 Filicampus tigris | reverse complement strand
GAAGTTGGAACAATTTGAATCGGTCACACAATTTGAAAATAACAGGAAAAAAAACAAAAAAAGTTTCAATTTTTGGAATAAGTGTATATATAATAATAATTTTCCACTTTGAATAAGTGGAACAGTTCAAAGTTGGAACGGTTTGAATTGGTCCAAAAAAATTGAAATCAGATGAAAACAAAACATTCTTTAAATGTTGGCTTTTGTTTAGAAAAAAAATAGTGTAAGGAATGAACTGAACAGTTAAATTGGAATGGTTTGAATCGGTCAAAAAGTGTGGAAATTAGAAGAATAAAAAAAATTTCAATGTTGGCTTTGATCTTAAAATTTTGAAAAAAAAAATTGTGGTAGGGATTAACTGTAGAGTTCCAAATTGGAAATGGATTGCATCGGTCAGAAAGTATGCAAATTAGATCAGGAATGTTGAATGTCTCATTGGAAATGAATGTGGATTTTCCATCCATCCATTATCTATACCGCTTATCCTCACAAGGGCGCACAAGGGCGCGCTGGAGCCTATCCCGGCTGTCATCGGGCAGTAGGCTGGGGACACCCTGAATTGGTTGCCAGCCAATCGCAGGGCAGAATGTGGATTTTGTGGGTGTAAAATCTAGAATTGTGGGAAAAATAGGAATTTTTGGAATGAGAATATAGTTGTCCGGAAGGCATGCATTTTTAGAATACTGTATGTTGAAGGGGCGGCACGGTGGTCGAACCCTAACCCGAACCCACAGATGTGTGGGGAATTTTGTTGGTGCAAAATGTGCAATATGCTGGTTCAAAATGTGGAATTTTTGCTCTGTGGAAATTGTGGGAATGTTGAAATTTGATCCCGAGACGAACTGAATGAGCTGAACATTTAGAATTCGAAAATGTTGAATTGTGGCAAAACTGTAAATGTTTGGAATAGGAGTCGTAATAGAACGCAAGGTGAGAATTTGGCGAATATGTTGAAGTTGGAATGGTTTGAATCAGTAGAGAAATGTAGAAGTAGTTGAAGGACGAAAACCGGTGGATTAACAAACCCCTAACCCTACACCAAAACACAAACCCACAAATGGGTAGGGAAATTTGTTGGTGCAAAATGTGCAATGTGCTGGTACAAAATGTGGAATTTTTGCTATGTGGAAATTGTGGGAATGTTGAAAATTGATGCTAAAATGAACTGAAAGAGCTGAGCATTTAGAATTTTGAATGGGAGCGAATTGCTGAATGTCTCATTGGAAATGAATGGGGCATTTTTGGGGTGAAAAATGTATTGTGGCAAAACTGTAAATGTTTGGAAATAGAAAAGTTATGGCCCGCAAGGTGAGAATTATTTGGAATATGTTGAAGTTCAACTGATCAGGATCGGTCGAGGGCTGTAGAAGTAAACAGTCCAATCTGCTTCGGCTACACCACTCAGTGTGTGGTAGGCTGAAAGGAATTGAAGGAGGAGGCATTTCCCAGCATACTTTGCTGTAGTGACAGTAATCGTGTTTGTTTGTTATCATGCCTCTTTAATATGTTATTTCATACAATTGGGGAGCAGTAGTACTTTCGCAGTGGTGAATTAGGCACACTGATTTTTTTACAGGTGAGCGATACGTTTTCAGCCTGCGAGTGTCACAAGGTCACAATCGTGGTAGGGAAAAAAAGTATATATATATATCATTGGCATTTTCTGAGGGAATAGCCATTTTAAGATCCAGCAATCATGTCCGCAAATGTCCTGTTCCAGGTCCCTTGATGAGTCTCCATTGTGTGTAAGATAATCACCTGGCGTAAAGAATGCCTTAAATGGTTCAAATGAGCAGCTCTTTAACAGCTTTTTCCCAGTGGGAGAGCTTGAAAGCTTGGACTCTTCCAGCAGTAATTAACGCAGGTAGTTCATTAGCACCCTCCGCTATGGAGATGTGACCACACGCTCGTCTGTTGTTGGCTATTTGGTTGTGGCCATTTCAGTCCGGGCCGGTTATCAGCTGGCAGGGGAGATAACCGCTCGCATTTGCATGGATAATAGAGTGTTTATTTTATGAGTCTGACTAAAAGTGTGCATTGTGATGATCAAGGTGATGAAAGCAGTTCATAAATGAGGAATGTTGGGATTCACAGCAGGGATGTTCGTTGCTTTGCCATGCCCGTGTTAGCTCACAATAAAGCCGCTTACAGAGCAAAATAATGAATTCCCCAACTGTGGATGAATGCATAATACCAGATGTTGGGAGTTTTAAACAAACAGCTCCAAGCGCCGCCACTTTTGTTTTTGAGGTTTGTCTGACTGTTGCCGTTGTGTCGGGAGACAGCGGAGGAAAACAATGTGTTCTGCTAAGTGCTGCCCTCCACCCAGCACAGAGCTCCGATCCCCCGCTTCATCTTCCAAAGTGTGGATGTGTGTCTCGGTGAGCGCTCTCCTGGGGCTAGCGGGCCAATCCTATTGCGGCACTCACACGGCGTTCAAGGAACGGCGAGGGGGGAAGAAATAAAAGGCAAACGAGAGTTGCTAATCGTCCACCGGCTGGAAAACGCTGTTTTGGGATGCCGAGACAGGCAGATGCACAGAAAGATGTTCACATCTCTCTCAATGTCATTTGATGGAGTCTAGAAGGCATGCAGATGAAGATCTCTTCTTTCAGCCTGGCTTACAAACAATTTTTAGCCCCGTGAGCCTGATCAGGAGGACAACCAAAAGCTGCAATATTCACTGTCTGCAATTGGACCCAGTCTCTCCCCCTCTTATTACGTGACTGTCGGAATAACAGTGCCTTGTTTGCACAAAACGTTCACAACAGTCACCAAAGTGGCAGACAGAGTTTGAACAGCAAAAGGTTTTAAACTGAAATAAATCCAAGCAGATGCAAAGATTTTCTTGCCGGCTCATGCAGCCCGCAAACTTTGATTAATCCAACGTGGCTTCTTCATCCTGCAAAGCTCAGATGTCTGAATTTGCAACTTGTTGGGAAACACACATTTGATAGCGTGTAATATACTGTACTTAATTGAATACGATGTAATATATATGTGATGGGTATGACTTGTGGGCTCATTACATACAGTCAACTGCATTAGATCATGGTTTTATACATTCATAAGGAAGATGCAGAAGAACCTAATTATCAAAAAAAAAAAAAAAAAAAGTAAGACTGACATCAGCAAAAAAACGGAATGGGGAAGTGCTGCAGGCAAGAGTTTTAAACTGAGCTCATCTTGTTTCAATGCCATTTTTCAACGAGGTGATGATACGTTTCATTAGTCTGTCCGTCCCATCACGCCATCCCGGGCGTCTTCCTCGTTCATGATTGCACAAGCCCGCAATCCAAACGACGTGCTAATAGAAAGCTAGTCTGCTGTGACGTGTCAGCATATAGTATCCCGGAACAGGCTGACATACAGTCAAAGACGGACGGGACAGACATTTGGTCTCTGGTTAGTAAAAGCTACATGCGGCGCGGCAGCATAACAATCTTGTAAACAAATTTAATGAAACACATAATAGCGCCCATGCTGAGGCAGGGTGCGCCACAGAAATTTACATTTACATTGGAAAGCAATGCAGCTCCAGGCTTGAGGACATTCGGGGGGGATTTGTCACAAAATGCTCACCACCGCCTGTGCTCAAGTGAATGTATGTAACCAGATAAGCAAAGAACAATTCCAAAAAGGAGATCATTTTTAAAATGACAAAAAGAAAGGTCCGACAAAGTCCAACTAAGGCGTCCTGTCATCATTGATGAGGCGCCGGCACATTAAAATAACAAGTAGCACAGGAAGGAAATGAGGAAGAAATTACTTACCGCTTTGAGATGAGTCACCTGAAAGAGAAGAGAGAAAAGAAAGATGAGTATTTTGACTCTCAAAAAATTAGAGGACATCAGATGCACAGGCACAGGGTGGTGAAAGGATTCCACACAGTATGCCATTCAATGACACAGCATAAAAAGACCCATGAAGGCAGCAGTCATATTTTCTATCAGAGCTGGGCAAGTCCGTCCCGGGGTCGGAACGGTCCGTCCCTCCATCCCAGCCGGAGGCCCATTTTTGGAAAGGTTGACAGGGGCGACAAGTTTTTAAAAAGGGACGGACTAAGCAAGGGGTAAGATGGATTTTAGTTCGGCCCACTAATCGTCCCTCATGCGTGTGACATGGTCTCGAGGCACCCAAAGTTCATCTCAACCTACTCGTCGAAATGGGCAAACGACAAAAATTGCCTCCGAACACTTCAAACGTGCCACTACTTACCCAACTGCACAGGAGATTTTTCAACAGGAGATACCGCGCGAGTTCTACTAGCAGAACAAATGATGAGACCGAGTAGCGCGGGCAGCGTCAGAGCCAGCACACGGGCGAGTGACGCCAGCATGTCGCTTGACTGTCCGCTGCTGGAGGAGTACGTAGCTTTAGTTGTGCTAAAGCTAATGCAAACAAATATTGGGAAAGTTCAACAACTGCAAAAAAACTAAAGAAAGTAAAAACATACCAGGTATAACAAGTTCCTCGCTCACGGTTCTCCAAGCCTGGTCTCTTTTTTTCTTGGACCCGGTACTGGTAGCTAGCTTTGTCATATAGGTTGGATGGCCACAAACCACTACGATAATGCTTTCCTTAATTTTTCGCTCTCCACACAAGACCCGCCAAGTGTACAGGACGCTGTGTGTGACGTAGTACACCTTGATGCTGACCGGCCGCCGCGAAGATGGAAAAAGGTTTCCGGGTGTTTCGCCCCACGTCCCACCGCTCCAAACAGCTGGCCTATGCATGGGACAAGTGCACACACATAGCAGCACCAAAACTGTTGGAGCTAAAACCAGCGAGCCAATCAGCAACCCGAAGGGCTGATCAATAGAAGCATCCCTGGACCGGGCATCTCCGCCCATCCTTCCAGAGACTGACCTCTCTCACGTCTGCTTCATTGACATAAATAATGACCGCTGTTAAATAAAGCAGTAACATTACAACTCTCGACTCGCTCACTTTGTCTCCTTACCCACATACGATGTGTGCTGGCAAGCGGTTCGTCAAACCCAGAAGTGGGTGCCCATGAGGTAAGCGGATTTGAATCGTAAATTAGCCAGCTAATGAGCTTTAAACAAACCTCTGCCGTTAGCATCTCTACCGCGGCGTCATGCACGGATGCTTTTTTTTTTTTTTTTTTTTTTTGTGGGTGGGGCGGACTTAAGGACGGAACCGCTTTAAAATGACGAGGACGGACTGGGTCAGAAGACGATCATTTTTATGAATAAGGATGGAGGGACGAGGCCGGAAAAGTACCCAGGTCGCGTACGGAGGATGGAGGACCGACCGAAAAAAAAAAGGGCAAGTGCCCAGCTCTGATTTGTATGTTTGATGTTTGTATTTATATATAAAAAAAAAACAACCTTTGGGCAAACTTCTCACTTGTGCTCAACTATCTTCTGGTAGAACCAGTAGATAGCACAATTGAATTATTTTTCTCCCCAAGACAGACAGAATTTAATGGCATGGATAATGGTTAAATTAAGACAACCCATAATTAGAAACTGCAGTTGAGAAAAGTAAATAAATCATCAGTCTTAATTGCTTTTTGGCCACACATCTTGTCCATATGCATTATTTTGCAGCAACTTGGATAATGGAGAACTCTTTGAAATAGTGACTGTCGGTCAAGGAGCAATAGACATTACTCAAGCAGTACTCATCCAAGTGAAATTAGCATAGACGAACCATTTTAGCTCCAACCTGAACAACAATTGCCTGAGCTTCTAAGGCCAATGGACATCCAATCCCACAGAATACCGAGCATTTCCAAGACAAATTCTTAAGGTCCAAGACCTGGAACTTCGGGATCTCAGTCAGTCCGCTGGTGGAGCGGTGAGAGTGACAAATAGTCCAAGATTTGAGATTGGCTTGGCTCAGTCACCAATGCAGCCTCAGACTTTGACAAGGACACCACCAGTTTCCATCACTCGAAAAACAGTTGGGTTAAAAATAACACAATTTTTGGTAAAAAATGGACCGATCCACTATTTAGGGAAATTTCACCCACATTGTTTTATACACAGCAGCCCACTTTTTGGGATGTTATGTACAAAACTACCCATTCGGGGGGTTATTTTTTGCAGAAAACAACCCAGAAATTGGGCCAAAGTGACCCGATTAGTGGATCAGTCCACTTTTGACACAAAATGGTGTTATTTTAAACGCAACTGTTGGGGAAAGGGGGCCAGGAAGTGCCTGTCGTTGTGGTAAAACAATGCAGCCAATGAAGGCACGGTCACTATGCATTATGCCGCTTCTCGTTGTCTGTAGTAGACAGCCGTGTTCAAACACAATATGGTGACCACTTCAGATGTTTGAAGAAAACCCAATGTCTATAAAATTGGTCAGTTCAATTTTCTGTGTTTTCTAGCACAGGGAAAATACCACCTTGAAAATGTAGACTACAACCATTCTTCTGGGCTATGGTCCACGAAAACCCTATTAACAAAGAAATTATAAATCTTAAAGATTGAGTCCTTCATAACTTTGCAAAACAAGACTGTTTATTTAACCGTAATTATTGCCATATTTTTTTTGTGGTTATTTATGACTTTGCTGCTGCAGTGAGAGGTGACTGGAGGAAGCTCTGTTGCCAGGTAACAGCCACCGAGACACAGCTGAGAGGCTGGCCTTGCTGGAGAAGTGCGTCGTCCCGCCGAGTACTGCTCCCCGGCGAGCTTGAGTGGCTCTCGAGATGGAACGGAATGCGCGATCAAAACAGCTAGCACGGCTTTGGCAAATGGAGTGTAATTGGAGACCAAAAAGCGTAATGGTGGCTAAAAGCCAGAAACTAGTCAAAACGGTGCATGGCGCTAAACGTTTCTTCTGTCACGATACACGATACATGACCGCAGCTGGCAGCTGACTGCTTTTAGCGCACGCCTTTGTGGACCCAGTAAGGTCATACGGAGAGGTGGTTAAGTCTAGGAACCAAAGTTAACACCTGGTAGGCGCAAACAACGGGCAATTTGGAATATGGAAGTTTCGACTGATTTGGGGAGAAAGATGCCTGCAGTTTCGGGTGTTGATGGCTCATCTGAAGGAAAGCCTTTTGGTGGGGAGGACCGATACACCTTGACGTTTTTTCAACCGGTGCTCCTCGCAAACACTGAACCTTTTTCCAGCCCCGTTGCTCTCGTCGACGGCGGTCCTGCCGCTAATCCCCTGGACTGGATGCTGAGGCTGCATGCTGTTAATTTACCAAATCCCCTTTTGCTGCTCTTTGCTCATACCACTCCTCTGATGTGAAGTGGTTCTTATCGAATAGCCTAGGCCTCAAGTCTACATGAAGACTGTCCACGGCCAAATTTTTAAAATAGAATTCAAGGAATCTGTTTTGGTTTTTGTAAATAAGCTCTTTTTTCCACCTTTAAAAAAAACATCCATATTTGATAGCTTACTACTAAATTCTTTGCATCCACAACGCCTACCCCACCCGTTACCCATCACCCCCTTTTCGCAAAAGTGCTCTGCAATTTGCAGCCAGAAAGCCAATGTGTAATTTGAGCCTGCCATCGCCACTGGCTGAGTGTGTCAGTCAAATGGTACAACTCTAAACGCGGGATGTGACAAAATATTTTCCCTACAACAAAATGGCGATTGCACGGATACATATTCAAATGGCCTAAGAGCCGTGCCACTCAGACTTTGGTATTAAACTGTCAACCTTGTCATGTTTTTATGTCTGTGACAAGAGCATTTCAAAGGGGACACTACATTTTCACATGAATTTGGTAAAAAGCTTCCAAGAGAAGCTTATTGAAATAGCTCACAATGAACAGTGCGCAGTATTTATTTTTAAAAAGTTGTAATTCAGTTTGATGGAGGGTGTACGGTCAACAAATGTAATCAGTGGCTAGCTGAACACTTCCTGCTCATAAACGCTTCAAGGCGTCTTGATTGTGTCAGTGAAAATCATGAATGATTCCTGATGATGCCTGTCAGAACGTCCGTTGAAAGTTTCCACCAATCATGCAAAAGCTACGCTGTAAAAAAACACAACTTGTACTTTGGGGGGCTGAAACTGTCATTTAAGTTGGAACAAGTTTAAAATATAGATTATTGACATTTATGGCAACAAAGTTAGTTAACACAAAAAAAGCAAGCACGTTGTTTGCTCCAAAACAATTTGCTGAGTTGTTTTTCCTGAAAACTTTAATAAGTTGGGGGGGGACAATACAAGGGACAAAAGCTGTGTAAACCTTTATTTCTTTGCTGTGATATGCGGGAAAGACAATTTTCACTACAGCAAAACTTAAAGTATTTAATTGAATTGCCCTACTTGAAATTTTAATCAAAGTCTGTTTCCTTATGAGTTCACACAACTTTATTTTTAATTTTTGGAACCGTTTAGAAATTAAGGAGGAGAAAGTCGAGGGAATGAAGTGATGAACAGACGGAGACAACAGAAAAATAGGTTTTGGTGTGCATTTGCTGGAGTGACCCACAACCAAGGTTTCAACTGTTGGGCTCTGCTCCACCGAGGTTAATGGCGTGTGGTTACAACTCCAATGCTTGATTAAATTACTCCTTTGAGACTTGGTGTTAGTCGATTAATCTAGCAATTAATTGGCTGGGTCAAAGGAATTACAACTGGGTCTCTGAGTTATAGCCCCAGTAAAAACGGAAAAACCTCAAAGTTCTTTTCTTTCATCCCCAAAACTATTCTTAAAATGAGAAGAGCCATAACACAGTTAATCGGCAGGGATCGGCAACCTGCACTGTGGATGGCAATTTCCGACAAGGGGCTCTAATGTTATTCCACTTGCCTCATTGCCTCTGCTTGCACGCTCGGGCGAGCACAAAACCACTCACACCTCCTGCGGTGTGTGTTGTACAAAAATTAGTGTGAGGTGAGCTGAGGTGGACTACTAATAGCTGAGTTTACCAAGTCTTCACCTGAATCTCCTCTCATTGCTATCAGTTTTGTATTTAAGATGCCGTTTCGAATTTCTGCAGCTAAATTCACTCCTTTGGGTTGAGTAAGACATGTGCAAACGTGAAATGAAGACACAAACGTAAGACTGACATCCCGCCTCCCCGAGGCGTCGTATTGTGCTGCTTTATGAGTTTCCTCCATCTCCACATAGTGTATCTTAATATGCTCGCCCTTCTCGAAATCCCCTTTATTCAATTAAAAGAGTCTAATTTGTGCGTCAACATATTTCATTAGGCCTTCCTCCTCCGTTGCTGACGGGATTAGCTTCTCCTTCCTTTTTATTTACCAAATGCAGAAACATCACATTCCTGCAGGAGAGTGGAAGTCAGAGCAATTATTTTTGTGCATGGCTTTACATCTCAGTCATCCCTCCAGTGTTTCCCCCCCCCCCCTTGGAAGAGTATTAAATGGGCAGACATTAAGTTCCCTCAACAGCTATCAATTTAGCTGCAATCTACATTTCCAGACGAGAGCTCTAAAATCCTGGCTGGAAATCATTTAGTGTCCAGAGTATTCATTACTTCAGTGTGAGCGGGCTAATCATTATGATATATTTTATTATTATTATTATTATTATTATTATTATTATTGTTATACATATATACATATACATATAGATAGATAGATAGATATATGTTTCTTTTCTTTTGCCAAAGTGCTTACATTTAACTATTGCTCTATTGTAGCTTCAAAATGTGTCCAATTTCTATTCAATAAGAGAATAGTTGATTGCAATGGGCACTGATTACATGAGAGACCAAGACTCTACATCATCATTAATACTTTAATACTTTGACTATTTAAAACCAATTCAGTTCAGATGGAATATTTCATGCAACTCGCATTTAACTATCACGCTATTGTTGCTCCAGAATGTGTCCAATTTCTATGCTATCATAACGGATATTTCAAGAATGTGCACACTACCAAGAGAAAACACGGTGCCCTTGAAGGTTCGTTTGGAAAACTCTTTAGAGAATGTTACAATTAATGAAGTGCTAAACCAAACGAGATAAGTGTTGCGATCCCTCGCTGAACGTGTGGGTTTTTTTTTTTTTTTTTTTTTGGAAAGCACACACAGTCCTTGCTTTTTGTATTTATTTATTTCTGCGAGTCATTAGTCATCCAAACAGCTTTCCTCACCTCGTTGCCTTATCTGGCATATACCTCCATCTCTACTATATGTCACCCATCTCACGCTCCACCCTCCCCTCACCCCCCGGTGGCCTTAATTACAACTTGTAAAAACCCGACCTGGATCCAATTTCCACACTCCAACCGCACTGCCCCCGAGATGAATGCCCCACTGGCCAAATTTGATTAAGTTCTGTTGAAATTATGCATGTCTGTGTGTGTGTGTGTGCGTGTGTGTGTCATTTTTAACATTTGGGAAATGTTGACATTGTAACAGGATCGGGAAAAATAGCAGTATTTATCAGGACTGAAACTAAAACGCATAACCTAAATGCTCAGAGTCAGTCAACAGGTGAATTCAGAGAGAAAATATTCACATTTGTTGGTTATTGTCCTCTTCCAAATTGAGTTTCAGACTATTTCAGCAATGTGAAATTGATTTCAAATGAGTGCAATTTCAACCCTATAAGTTAATGTTTCCATTGACACACCACACTGGATTTATAAACTGTATGTACCTTTTATAAAATAACTTATCTAGAAATCATTTTAAATGTACATATATTTCCGATATCAATCTGGTACACTGTAAAAAATGGTGTGTTGGATTTACTCAATTTTATTTTGGCAAGTGGCTGCACACAATAGAATCATCTGGATTTTGATACAAGTAGCTGCATAGTCTATTTAAAAAATATATCTGGATTTATTTTGTGCAGGGCATGAAAAAAAAGCATGGTCAACGATGTTCATTATGTGGAAGTCCGTTTGCCCTCAAGTGGACAAAATTAGCATCAACAGTTAATTGTATTGGAAAATTACCGATACAGCCCTACGCTAGATTAATGTACATCCACTTTACAAGTTGTAGCCCTGGAATTTGATTGACAGTTTGCTACTTTTAACATTGTGACTCAAAACTTCACGTAAATTGCCATTGATGATCATGAGGACAAGGAGGTTGTTGCTGGGCAGTGCCCAAAAAGTGCCACACAGCACATGCTATGAAGAGACGACGTGGCGCGCGTGTGTCATTGAAGTACGTGCCCGCCGCACGCATGATTCACGCTGTCACTTTCTCCAAGTGAGGCTGCCAATAACGGCGCGTGCCTCGCCTCGGAAGCGCCGCGTGCGCTTCCGAGCGATCTAAGAGTGGCAGCCCGACGGACCGGCAACGACCTTCACACACCTCGCCGCTCAAGGTCCCGCAGCGTAGCCTCCGCCCAGCCCTGTCAATCAGCATCAGCCCGTTGACTGTAATTATGCCATTGAAATGGACTACTCGTATCGCACCGGCCGCAATAATGAACTCTGGAGATTGGTGATTAGACGAGTCGGAAACTTTTGATATTTGCTTTTATGTCTTCATTTGAGTGGAAAATGTATTGCAATTCATTTAAAATGAATGAAGCGCTACTTCCTTTACAAACAGCTGCGGCCAGACAAACACAGCAAGTCTATAAAGTGCCCTCGGTGAGCTGTGAGCTTGATGGCTATCGTGACCTGGACCTAGTCTATTACATTGCGGGTTAGATACAGATCAGGCTCAATACTCCCTTCATTTTCCCTGCGGTATCTTCAAGGAGATCTACATTAGACCTGCTGGGGAGACTATCTTGCAGGCCTCGCTTTATTTAATTCTCGGTATGCAAATAACCGACTCTTGGAATCGGAGAAATTTTAGCATCATGGAAACCAAATGGACCATGCGTCTAAAGGATCTGCAATCCCACAGTGTGGAAACAGCAGCAATTTAGATCCTTTCAGAACCATGATATATATTTTTTTAATTCTTTTTTTTTTTTTTTTTTTTTTTTTACATCCAGCTTGTTATTTCCAAAAATAGCTTCTGGGCAACTGTTTGAGATGCACATGAACACCTCAGAGTCTGCTGTCTCTGAACCACAATAAATGGGCAATGAATTGGAAACATTAAACTATACAGTATATTATTTGACTAAATATACCCGCAGGCCACTTCATTCCATCTAATGAGCTTCAATATCACAAAAATATTACAGTTATCCTATTTGGCTGCATTTTAGGAACCACTTACTGCAAACAATAAAAAAAAAAACATTCAATTAATACCCGACACGCACAAATATGGACAGGGATATTCTTATAAAGAGCCATCTATTTTAGAGGTAAATGTTGGCCGTTTCACTGAATGTGTTGCCCGGCCAGCATGCGGCGTTGGAGGTGGTCTTCCAGACGGCGAGATAGAGATCAGCGGTGACTGAGGCCTGGGGTTCGTCCTTGCATCAGCGGTGGAGGACAGCGGCGGCTTAAAGGAGACTTGACATTGACTTTTCCTGGCCCTGTAATATGACGGCTGACGTGGCGGCCAGTGATCGTTAACTCATTCAGTGCCAAGGACATATTTAGATGTTTTCACATCTAAATATGTCCTTGGGATTGAATGAGTTAATCAGTCAATATTTATTTAACTCGTTCACTCCCGAGGAGATATTTATTTGTCTCTTCACGGTCCAGCCATCTAATCCCAGGAATTTGTTTCGATATTTTGAAATATTTTTCAAACGTTAGGGTAAAAGTGGGTCTGAAGATGTCTGGCACTGAATGAGTTAGCGCTGGCCACAGCCTCGGTTAAATTCATTGCTGCCGACTTTCACTTCACATGAGTGCACACGAGGGAAGCAGGGGCATGCAAAACAGAAAGTTTTTCAGGAAAAAAAAAAATCAGGTAATTTGTTAACGCGTTGAATGTTCTAAATAGGTTTATTGATTTTTTTCCCCCCCCGTTTTTGTCCATCCACGTGGGAGCAAACCATATTCATCCTGGAAACAAGGCGATCAATAAAAATGGCTGGCTGGGCAATGTTCGATGAATAATCAGCTGGTTCCCTGTATAACCGATTTATATTTGCATGCGCCCTTTGTCCAAGTTACCTGACTTGGGATTTCATGTTGCTTGAAATGGCTTCCATACATGTCGGTGACAGACTAATATTAAGCCCTTCGGATCGATAATGTCCTAATGTATGATTTCACATTCATCGGGTACTTTCCATTATGTGGATGCGCGCGCTGCTAGTGACAAGATTACGGTGAAAATAAACAGCCAACACAGACTTTTATGGATTACATTAAGTGTATAACGTTATGGGGCGCCTAGCTCGTCGAAGTGGGCTGGACCATTTGGATGAACTTTCCCGAGGAAGTGAAAAGTTTGAAGGGCAAATTCTACGCAGGTCCTGTCAATTTACCAGCACAAAGACACAAGCATATAGGACAGAGGAAACTGGTTAAATCAAACAGTCAAGTGCTTCGCGACATTATATATGTCCAGCAGGTCCTTTTAACGTGCTGTCGGACTGATTCAGTGCTTGTGTTTTCAAGTCTCGGGGAACGTCTGCGTGAATGAGGCTGGAGACTGAAGAGTTAGAGTTAAAGCAAAGTGATCTGTGCCCACATGAATCATGCACCGCAATAATAGAATTGAGGAAGCTTTTTTTTTTTTTTTTCTCCCCTCTTTCTCTCCTACAGCAGCAAAGGTCAGAACACTCCCTGACTCCTGCTCTTGTTCACTCTTTTCGATTTTATGAACTCGGCTTTGACACTTCCCTTTTTTCTTTTCCCGCGGACAATTCTGACTGAGCGTCCGGTGGCATAGAAAGGTCAACAAATGAGGAGAGCAAGACTTAGAGAGGAAGACAGTCCTCACTTGGAGGCCAGCAGCACAGAAAGGTCAACAGAAGGAGAGAACCATGAGGAAGGGATGCCAGTGGGACTGAAGCATGGTGTAAGAAAAAAATAAATAAATAAATAAAGTGTGTTGGAAGTCAGTTGCAAATGATTTGAGCACTAGTGACAAACAGAGAGCTGCAGCGCATGATGAATGAACGCTGTGAATGGAGTCGACATGAAAACAGTTATCAGAAAGATCACAACAGCAGCAGACGTGTTTTCTTTTCCAATCCGGCATCTATTATGTGAGCCATCTGGAGAACCTGAACGAGAGCCCTTAAAAGTCACAGGATTGCCAAACAATAGGAATGCCAGCAGAGTGGTGATGAAAACTCTGCACATTCGACACAAACACTTTCATCTTAAAGTGTCTGTGAATGACCAGCAAACACATTGCCAATGAAACCATCATTTTGTTGCTGTCCTTGCTGTTGACGACGCAGAAGAGTGTTACCTTCAGCCCCGGGGTGAAGTCATCGGGGTCAAAGTTGGTCAGGGGTGAAGGTCCAGGACGTTAGCCATAGGACAGGACAAGGGGTGGGACACACATTGGTGGTCACAGTGGAAAAAACACAACGGCATGGCACAAGGGAGAGGGCGGAGGAGTGAGATGTGGGAGCATTTAGAGAAGATGTTTCAAGGGTTTGGGGGGGGGGGGGGGGAGCGGGTATAATGGTAGGATTTGAATGGTACAGAGGAAAGGTCAGAAAAAGGGTAAGAAAAAAGAAAAGCTGTTCAAAGGGCTGAGGGCAAGGAGTCAATTCCTCGGGAGTCAACTAAGGAAGAGAGAGAGAACCCAAACAAAAAGGAATGAACCCATACCTTGGTCGTTTAACGTCAGGTGCGCCAGACCTTGAAAGGGAACAAATAGACAAAAAAGAACAGAAAGAGGAAGAAAAAGAAGGTCATAAAAGGCACGGGAAGAACAAAAGCATTGTCACAACGTTGGACTGCAGTTTGTGACAGACATCCTGGGGCAGACTCGGATGTCAGAGTTCAAATCAAAACAGAAAAAGAACAGAGAGAGCTAGAAAGAGAGAGAGAGAAAGAGAGAATACCAACAGAAAACAAGCAAACACTATTTTGAGTGAAGTGTGTGAAGGGTTTTGAAAAAAAAGAAGCATTTTTTATTTGGCGCAACGCCCGAAGGCTGTTGCTCTCACAAATGCTTTTTTTTTCCTCTGGAGTACTTATGGAACACAGAAAAAAAAAACTGTTTGGCAGAAAAGGCTTCAGCTAAATTTGCTCTTGCTGTACTCAAATTGTCGGAGAAGAAAACCAACACGACGCTCTGCAAGGTCTCACACAGAGAAGGTCAGATGTGCTATCTGGAGAAGTCAAAGATTAGCCCAACACAGATAAAAGCCGCAGCCTCAAAGACTGACTGTCGGAAGCACATCTCAGTAGAACTGCGAGATAACAGGCAACGCTCGAGTCCATAAAGCTCAAATTGCCAAACTAATTCGGCCTTCCCAAAAATACGAGGCAGGAAGAATAAAATCACCGCCGTGAACAGGAAGCAAAAGGATGGAGAACTTCAATCTACGGCGGGTCATCGTTCTTGACTATGGCCTTAGAAAATGACCTTTTATCAACATGTAGACTGCGGTCCAAAAACAAACACTGAATATTTTAGCAGCCACGTCGTGGACGAAGGAAAAATAAACAAACTACTCTTGGCAGGAAAAAGCCTGTCTTGAGGATTCAATTGTTGGAATCTTAAATCTGACAAATGCCAACACAACTTCCCAAACAAAGCAATTGGATTTAACTCCAGGCGAGACATACTTTCAAGAGTCGCTAGGGCAAGTCAACACCATTCAAGTGAACCTGTCTCCACTCAATCGATAAATAAGACCGATAGCTCATTGGAGGGTTGGCCTCCCTCTTGCCACGGGAGCCGAAATGCCCGAGAATTTCAGTCTGAGATTCTCAACAAGATTGGACTGAAGTGAAATTCTTTGAGGTGGAATCATCCTGACAAATTAGGATACAGATGGAGACTAATGAGGACATTTCTGGACACAACTTTCGTTGATTATTCCGGTGTTATTTTGATTAGCGGCTTGTCTCCCAGGAAATACAAAAGGGCGCCCACACTCAAACCTTTTCTGCTTGCTTACGTATAGTGGCTGGCAACTTAGAGAAAGAATAGCTCATGCTACCTCGTAATGAATACACAAAAGGGTCCGCCTTCGGCCCCACAACTTCTGCCCATCAATCTTGTCTCTGTAGCTTCCAGGCCCAGAGGGGAGATATTCACGCTATCGATATCTTTAGCACTTTGCTAACCTCTAACGCACAAATGTTCACCTCAGGTTAGATGGTGAACACCTTTTTCTGGTTTCAACTTTCAGGTTTGCCAAGCACTGCAAATGACTCACTGACCAACTCTCAATTCACTTCGTAATTAAATAAACCCATAATAAAATGTTGCATCTCTAGAAATTGTAATACACCATAGGACCACCAAACCATTGTTTTGGACAGGGGTGCCCAAGCCCGGTCCTTCAAATGATAGAGATCATTATCAGGCGTCTGCAAATCTTGCTGATGACATGAACATTTGAATCAGCTGTGTTGGAGGAGGGAGACATCAAAAACAGGCTGGATAGGTGCTCTCCAGAACCTGTTTTGGACTGTCGGGTGCTTCGCGATTGACACCGGACAAACGAGACACATCAGCCTCTCCGAATGTAAATACAAAGCCTTATATCACCATTTTTGTAGTTCCTAAACTCCTCCTCCCAAGCAGAGGGAGATAAATACACGGAGGGGGGTGTTTGCTTTATCCAATTTTCTGTTGGCCATTTACAAGAACTCCAATCATAGTCACTCCACCACCCTCTGTTTTTGTTCCCTCATAATCCATTCAGTAGATAAGGTAAAGTCTCCTGCGACGAAACAGAGAGGCCGTTTCGCTGCATACCAAATGGCTGAAATGGTCCAACCCAGGCAGGGAAGCAACAACGGAGGCAAATATGACAGGGGGAAATAAGATGTGCAAAGCGACGATGTTTTTTTCAAATGGCATCTATGTAGTCATGAGAAACTGCTACGGGATGTTCTTCAATGACCTTGCCAGGCATTAATGCATCACAACGTCCCCGCAGACATGAAGACGTGACGATGAGGCACACAAAAGCACAACAGATGCGCCGGGTCTCAGGGCGGCGGCGACGACGCACACTCGCATCGATCCGTTGCTTCCGCCCCTCCCGCTCGCCTTCCATCCTCTATCAAACGGACACACGGACCACGTCTGCGGCGTGTTTACTTGCCGAGACCCCCGTGGTGATAGGATGGCATGTTAAATAGCAGCATCCTCCAAGGGCTCTTTGCAGCATATGGCCGCCACACTTTACATACTTGCGCTTAAATCTTCCTCTGTATGGCAGGATGACACACCAGCGGGGAAACATTCGTTGATGTATTCCAGCGTTCAAAGTGTGGCCAAAAGGCGACTAATAGCAAGAGCAAGTTTGTAAAAGTCACGGAGAATAACACAAGAAGAAGAAAAGCAAAGGTTGCTGCACCCTTGGCGTGTGTTATAAAATGAAACGGCAGCTACAAATCAGTGGCTCTTAGTCAGCCCGGGCACAGTGAAAGTTTCATAGAGTAATCATTGCCGTATGTCTCACGTAACCCAAAGGTGCGGGCAGGGCTCACACGCCGTTTGTAAGACATTTGTTGAAACATGGCTCTGATTGAAAGTGAATACAAATTCCTCTCAGCAGGCTCATTCATATTGCATATAGTGTCTTTTCACAGCTTAAGTAATATGGAGACGGCTCGGATTTAAAGTGCTGTAATAATTCAAAAGGATGAGATACTGAGAGGTGAAATATTGAGAGTTATAGAATCGTGTTAAAGGGCTCTGTGGCTCTCGGTCTTTTAAATTATTAACAGAGTGCGCCCCACTTTCTGAAGTTACATGCTGTACTTCATAACTTTGCACATTTGCCAACACACTTTATTGGTAAATACGCATTATGAACGAGCTCAAGGATGGGCAGCTTAAATGCTGAATTTTTCTCAGTGTGCATATGTAAATGGGCCGGGCTGTCACTTATATAGCGCTTTTCTACCATGGGTACTCAAAGCGCTTTACACTGTACCTCATCTACCTACTGATGACGCAGCATCAGGAGCAAGTGGGGGTTCAGTATCTTGCTCAAGGATACTTCGACATGGTCACAATGGCCGGGGATCGATCCCACAACCTCCGGGTTGGAAAACGACCACTATGTGTAAACTACTTTATGTGTTCTCAATATATTTCATTTTGCATGATACATTTCTCAATTCATGTATAAAAAGTCCACTATCCGAACCCAACAACTAACAAAATAAACGCATACTGTGATTTTTTTTTCCAATGCAAATGATTCTCATGCATTAAAAAAAGGATGGTACAAAATTGCGAAGAGCAAACCAGCATTAAGTACAAGAACTGTGCTTTTTTTTTTTTTTTTTTTTTTTTTTCACAAAAATCAACTGACTCCAAATATTTATATTATTGATGTACATTGCTTGTCCTGCATATCTTTACAAATTTGTAGAAAATATATATATTAGGCCTACTCACGTAGTATAAGTAGGCAGTATAAGAGCTGGTGCAACACAACTATCTCTGCCATGTAGTTGTGAATGGTGATATTACAACTTAAAACTAAAGTCGGTGCATATTCTCAGTTTGGCACACACCAATTTGCATACTCGTGGAATTTTTTTTACTTTTCTCCAGGTTTTTTTTAATATTTACTTGTTTTTCCCATCTTGTCTGGATCCCCCCCGTTTACCGTCCTTGACAATTGCGAGTTGCAATGTTTAACTTCATTCAGTTCGAACGAATTGACATTACATCTGACAAGGGGTAAGTTAGTACACTTTGAAAAATGTGTATTTAAAATTTAATAGTAGAAGTACACATTGTGCATTCAAATTGTTTTATGATCTAGTGATACTATTTTTTTTTGGTAGTTTAATTAATAACTTGAAACAGCATGTATAATGTATAATATATCTATCTATCTATCTATCTATCTATCTATCTATCTATCTATCTATCTATCTATCTATCTATCTATCTATCTATCTATCTATCTATCTATCTATCTATCTATCTATATATATATATATATATATATATATATATATATATATATATATATATATATATATATATATATATATATACACACACACACACACACACACACACACACATAGATTGTATAAATGCAATTGTAAAAGCATGCTTCCTACTTGGTTTGATGTCAGCACGCATTGTATTTTCCGTGTGTTTTCTTTGAAATTCCAAGGGGAACCATTGACCCCTCCCTCCGGAACGACACTTAAGCCTGCGCGAGCGAGTCATTAAATCTTTATGGTCACTCTTCACTTTACACAGCAGCAACAGCCATCATCTGTCAGGAGTGATGCACTAAGCTGTTTGGAGACCCTCTCGGCATATGTGCCACTGTATTGAAAGCTTCCATTAGACAGCACTACACTGTGTAATTAAGAATGCATATGGCAACAGACACATATGACGGATCAATCCAAAACACTCAAAATGTCAAATTGGGAGGTGTGTTATTGGTGTTATGTCGTGCTAAATAAAAATGTCTTTTTTTTTTGGAATTATCATCATGCCAACGTTTTGTGATGAGGCCGAGACACAAACAGGAGCAAGCATCTCATCTGCTCCCACACATCTCCTAATTAACTGCGCATTGCTGAGTGAATCGCTTTGACGCACACATTTTGTTCATTAAAACACAGCTAATATGTCATGGGATCCGTCTGGAAAAATAAACCTCATCACCCGGAGACTGGCGAGAGGGAAGAGAACCGAGCAGCTGCCTCTCGCCTCGTAATGAAGCAGTTCATAAATAAATAGGAGCTCCATATGTCGAGCCAGAGAGCTAGGACTCATTTCAGGTTTTAGCCGCTGGAAGCCAACGCACGACGGGGATATTGATGATATCGTCACTTAGGATAATTTACGGCAGCAGACGAAAGATCCTGTGGAACGGGTTAGCACATCCGGGAACTAAAGCGCATGGATGACACCAGCACCTGAACATTGTCAGTTTTGGGCCCGTAGAAGCCACCAGTTTATCTCGCCGATGCCAATAAGTCTTCCCTCTGACCTCCATTTTCCGTTCATTTATGAGGTCGCAACTAATCATCGTTTCCCAAGTGAGATCTGGCCAATACGACCCACCTGCACTTGCCTCTCTCCGTTCCTAATTTTCCACGCGCGGCAACACAGATGCAGCCCACGAGCGGTCCAGCCGCCCTTTTTGCACAGGCAATTTCATGGACTGAATGCCTCTGATTGCCACTTCTGGAATCACGCTCATTAGTGGAGTCTGAGAGCGGAGAGTGGGCAACAAAACGCATCCTTCCAACGTCCATTTTCTGTTTTCTCCTTCTTTGCTCTGTGCAAGCGGTAATTGTGGTGTCAGACGTGATGGAGGGGCTGACAGGGTCGTTAGCGGGGAGGACGTTTTTCACACTTTAAATACAAAAGCAATCAATGCATTTCAAGCCCATACGAGCAACCTTTGTTTCGTGGGCGGTTGACATCATCTTACAGGGTTTGAGTAGAACTGCAGCACGGCATTATATCCATGCTAAATATTTTAACAAGTGATGTGATGGCATTCCTCTCGAGTTTTGGCGCCATGGATCGGGTCAATAAGTGGAGCCCATGTTTCAAAGCAAACATAGCGAAGCAGCATTTAGCTGTTATGCTGCATGCAAATGGAAGAAGCTGCCAACAGAAGTCAAATCGGCCACGAGTGTAAATGTGTTTAAATTCAGTTTAAAAATGATGCTTTTTTCCCCCCGTACCTTAAATTAAGGTCTCTGCAGCAAAATCAACTTCACTCTATGGCCTTTTGGTATATTTTTCTCCTTTGTTTGCTAATGTCCTGAACACATTTTTTTCAAGAATATGTTCCCAGCAGGCCCACTAGTTGAAACACGGCATTCTGATTGATATTGCGTTTGTGGAATATGAGTTAAGCAGCGAAAATCCACCTGTTTTTAGCCATCTCGGAGGCGGCCATTTTGTCACTTCTGTAGACCGAAAATGACATCACAACTGCTCAGGGCTCAGGAAACGACCAATCGCGGCTCAGCTTCAGAAAACAGATCAGCCGTGATTGGGCATAGCGTGGAAGTGACAAAATGGCCGCCCCTGAGATGGTTAAAAAATGGTGGATATTCCACAAACGCAATGTTTATCAATATGCCTTGTTTCAACTAGTGGACTTGCACAGAACATGTTATTGAAAAAAATATGTTTGGGTTGATTTCCTCTATAAATCTTTTGTTTGTAAATACGTCTCACTGTTGTCACTGTACGTTCTTTTACTGATTTTAAAAAGCTACTTTTGCTCTATTTACTTTGAATATGTTTTCAGCTGTTCTGTTTTGTCAATGTTTTTAGGTGTTGTGCTTTTGCTTGTGTGAAGCGCACTGAGTTGCTTTGTTTATGAAATGTACAATGTAAATAAATTTGCCTTGTTTTGCCACGGATCTTTTGGGTCTCATGCACCTTTGCAGAAAAAGCCCGGCACTCCTCTCAGCCGCGGAAGCTCCAATCAGAAAGACGCATTAGTGCACAACAACCCCTCGCCTTGAGCCGCTGCTGATGTTTCATGTTTCATTTTGACAACTTTCTCACCCCCTCAGCCGGCGTTTAGTGACGCGCGTCGCGTTCCCCTCCACTAGCAGCGTGGCGGTGACTACAATCGCGTCCAACTTCCTGGAAACGTGGCCTGCCATGAGCTTTTGGGCTCCCTGTGTGTGTATTTATTTATTTATTTATTCATTCATTTGATGTCTGGGACTGGCACGCAGTGGGTAACGATGACAATGTCGCGTAATGGAAAATTAATGTCTTCCAGCTGGGAAAATGCACGCGAGTTTGTTGAGCTCGCCGGGCCGTGAGAACACCGGGAGATCTGCGTGTCTGCGGTGGTGCTGGAGCTTCACTCTGACTTTGGGAAAATCATGAGTATTTATTTGGAAATTAAATTCACTCATTTGTTTTCAAATATAATTTGAGATATGAAGACTATGGTACTCTAACATTATATATTTTTTTTTAGTTAGTCAAAATATGTGTCACAAATGCTGACGTGCAACACCTAATTTATTGAGCTAATTGACCGCCACGAGGCAAACTATAGAACAAAACAGGACATTTAATGTTACATTCTACATGGATTAAAAACCAACAGTGCTCACACCTCATCTTACAATCGTGCGTGAAAATTATGGTGATGTCTGGAGCTCTGATGTGTCAGTGCTGTGCGTTGACATTCAGGAGCCAAAATCACATTAACCAAATAAAACCATGATTTTAATTGGCCATTATTTTCCAAATATACTACATGCGATAAAATGACGACGGAACACAGCGGAAAGCCGTTTTGGTTGGCTGCAGGTGGATAATTTAAGTTTGGCTTTAATTACATGAACGAGAGGAAGACACATTGACAATTTTAGTTGAACGCAAGACAACTGCAGTAGACCAGTTCCTCAAACATGCCATCGGGACAGGATCAGTGTGCATAATGTCCATTTCAAAATGGTAAACAGGTCATGATTGTTAAAGCCATCATCTGCGCATCAACTCTCACTTCGGCAGTTTGGGTTATTAGCTGCCAAGCGCAAAACTCCCCATTGTTGGCTGCTATTTGTTCAGCTTCCCTAATTAGTTTAGGGAGACGAGCGCTAAAATGAGTTTTGGAAAAAAAAAAAAAAAAAAAAAAAGTCCTGTGAATATATTCAAACAAACGGGGCCCTGAATTGCAGCCAGCGGCGGCAAAGCAGAGACGAGCGCGAGCTGATCACAAGAAAATTAAACGGCACTGAACCTTGTAAACAAATATTCCGACAGCGCTCGACACAATGGCGGAGACGTCTGGTGCCGCTGTTGTGTGAAATAGGCCAGCCCTGTGCAGAATGGCTTTTCACGTATGATGGAAGCAGAGGGAAAGCAGTGCTTGGGCCAACAAATCCACAGTGTCTATTTGTGAGTGGCTAACAATACAAAGTGCCAGTTCCGAAAAAAAAAAAAAATGGTCTGAAAGGTTTAAGGTTGCAATTACGGTGAGCTATGTACATGGACAACTTGACGACACTATAACAGCAAGCTGACTCTTGTCGGCATGGCAACAGGACAACAGACACCTTTGTGGGGAGTATGGCAACTTTTAGTGGGATGTTTTACAAAGAAATAATGGTCCGTAATTAGGACATCATTCGAGGCTTTTCACACGGTGCTGGACTCAGTCTAACTTCATATTTACAATATGTTTTGGCCAATAATTTTTCTCTAACATTATGAACTGCAGATGTGGGCATATAAATGCAGTAAAGTAACAACTGCCTCTAAATGCCCTCACTAGCTTAATGCTAACACGTTATGGAAAACGGCCAACGCATGCTCACGATTAGCATCGATAGTTGTTGTGTTGTAACCCTTTAGGCAAAGACGGTGACAGACGTCACAATACTCACAGGCACGTCTTCTTTATCCTCTGTGAAAAATGACAAATATCGCGACCTATTGAGTGCAGTCGTTCGGGATGATGTGGATGCCAGTCAGTGATACGGAATACACTATAAAATGGTGTTTTTTGGGGTTTTTTTTTGCTACCTTTGTTATCACGCTACAGGAGGAGTGCTTAATAAGAAAGGGTGGGCCACGCTCAACAAAAGTGCTTGCCATCTGTCACATCTTCATCAGATCATATCATGCGTGATGCTTTCAGCCCCTTGACAGCTCTTTAAGGAAACCGCTCCATCTGGTGTTTCGTTTGTTGCATCCGCTACAGGTTTCTTACCATCCAAACCCATTATTTTACCTCCCTGATCACCAATCCCACCCTCCTCCACCCGCCTCTGCTGTATCTGGCAGGAGATGAGAGGAGCACGACGCTGCCTCTGTCATCAGCTACATGGCACCTGCAGCTGGACACCGCACACACATCATCTTATCCCCGAGCGGCCTCCACCCAACGCTGGATTAGCGAGCTAAATGCGTATGAAGAGAGAAAGAAAGTACGCCAAAATAAGGCCATTTACGCTCAAACGGTGAGGTCATAAACTGAAGCTAGGCCGACACGTCCATGCTGATAATTCCATTTCGGTCGCTACACTTTTATTCACATTAGAGCAGAGAAAATTGCGCCGCGCCGGGCCAGTGTAACAATAAAAAAAGAAAAAAAAAAAAATCACAATAAATGAAGAAAGACTGTGTGAGGATTAACACTTTAATCCATGATGCTCAGTGAATGCTAATGTGGCGGCTTGCGCACCCCCTCCTCCTCTTTCCTTTACTTATTAGAAGCTATTATGTGGACATATAAAAAGAGTAATTATGGTCACAAGACAAGAGTTATTACTTTAGGTCTGCCCTAAGCTCATAAATCCTCCACCGAGTATATGGCCGCAACGTGTACATCACCTGCGCGTGAAAATCAATCGGATTCAAGATTTCCTCACGAGAAGCAAGATTTTTCTCTGACCACCAACCTCGACTACCTGGATCAGAAACCCCGTCGCGCAACCGCAGTGATTTATAATTACAACGTGCCAAAAAGGCGTGGGTTACAGTCAATCAATTCCCACAGACGCTCCTTTAATTAAAACTAATTGTCAGTTAAAGGTCGCAGCTGAAAGTGGGACAGAGATTAATAATAGCTATAGTTTAGAAATTGAGATCCAAATCAATACGTCTTTCGAAATATTTCATTAGGATCAAATAAGGAGCTAATTGTAACTTTGACTCAACGAGCTGGCAGCTTTTCGGACTCATTTGCATTCATCGACCGTTTTCCCTCAAACGAGGACGCCCGGGGGAGGAGGCGGGGCTGTCGGGAGGGGGGGGTGGGCGGTCTCATCACGACTTCATCGCTATGATCAACCCTCCCAACCCCTGGCCTACAGATATGGCTACTCGGCGTTTCTGAACGGGGGCCATCTGCCGCCGCCGCCATTCTCCAGGCGCCATGCCAAGCAAAAAGCCCAAAAATAAATAAAGTGGTAACAGAGTGCGAATGTGAGCGCGCGTACCACCCGCGGTGACTTGCTGGGGTCATGCATATTAATGAGCATCTGTGCTTGACAGAGAGCATTCTTGTCGGAATACTTTGCGGGACTGCGACGCAACAGGCGTGTGTTTATGCTTGTGTGTGCGCGCGCATGTAGGGGTGTGTGCGTGCGTGTGTGTACGATGTTCTTCATGAAAATGACTCCAAAGAGGAAAAACTAACAACAATCTGATGTTGCAAAGTGTGTGATGTGATGCAACTTTCAATCTTACATTACCAAAACCAAAGCATATTAGTATGTGCAACTTGCATGAATTTTTTAGTTTTCTGCAAACGCCTTCATTTAAACTGTTTCAGATCATGAATGCCCCAATACCTTTCTGGGCATGGGCACGTACCAATACCAGGTATTGGTCTGATACTGGCCTTATTTCAATACATATTATACTTATATATATATATATATATATATATATATATATATATATATATATATATATATATATATATATAATATATTATATATATATAATATATTATATATATATATATAATATATTATATATATATAATATAATATATTATATATATATATAATATAATATATTATATATATATATATATATATATATATATACACACTTCTACATATTATATACATATATATATATATATATATATATGCTTCTACATATTATATATATGTTATATATACTTCTACATATTCCTACATATAAGCATTCTTACTCCTTTTCGAGCATGTTAATGATGCTGAATGCTTTGATTTCTTATTTGATTTCATTTATTATTAATTGCTATTTTGCTTCTTTTTTTAAACAATGTGTTTTTTTATTTTTATTTTGCTCTCTTATGTTCGAAATAAAGATTTCAATCAATCGATCAATATGCACACACATGCACACACACACACACATATACATCGTCGCTGTCATGTGAAAAACACTTATCTCCATTTTTTTTAAATTTTCTTATTTTTACCTGAATCATGTTTCCGCATGCACCGGCATTAGTTTTGAAAAAAAAAAACAAGTGGTCGATCGAATATCCCTACTTCTTTCTATCCCTCCCAACATGGCCGCCGTGCATGTGAGAGGGCGTGAGCGTGCACGTGGGCGGCCTCCCCTCGTCTTATCTCGCTCCGGCAGGCCACTCTGCCGACACGCACTCCAAAGAGCCCCCTCGTTGTCATTCATGGCTTCACACGTCTTCGGAAAATGTCACCGCCAGGGGAAGGGAACGGCGGGCGAGGAGGAGCGGCAAAGCGCAAAACACACAAACTCCAAAGTGCTTTGGGTTTGAAGTCCCACACAGCCTCCGGTTACCTCGGCGGGCTTTCGTTATCTCTTCGGCTACCCTGTCCCACCGGCGGCGCCGACGCCGGACACGTTAACAACTACTGTCGAAGAAATGGGTTCATTACTCAAGTGCTGCCGTATATACCCCTCCGTATCCTCTCCTCTGTCTGTTTGAGGCGTGTTGTTGCAATGGTATAACGCGATTCATCATGTCTGATTTTTCAACGCCTATTTTTGTACATAATTCTTCTCAGTTTAGTTCAGGCTCACTCTTCTAGGCAGCTGACTTCCAACCACTGTGCAACAACCGGGCATAAGACTTGGGCCCAAGTGATCTGCGTGCAGCGGAATCTCTTTCTGCCCGTGACTTGTCCCTGATCATTTGCACGCTGATTCCAACCACTGCCAACGTATCCCTCGGCTATCCGAATGGCGTTCCGTGCATTAGCATCAGGTGGCGGCTGACAGCTCGCCAGGGCGGCAACAGGCGTCTATGAGTGGAGGCCATCATAAATAATGAGCGCCATCCATTGAGGGACGTGCGGTGCCTCATAACAAGCAAGAGGGGAAAAAAAAGGCAGGAAAAAACACACACCAAAAAAAAAAACAGAGTGATTTATGAGCCTTTTTTTTGTATGTGTATGCTTTACCTTCAGCATGCAGGTGTTAAAACACACATTGACACTCTAAGCACATAAAAGCCAAACCAGAACTGCCAAAACCTGTTTATAAAACAACTTTTACATTCACTTTTTGGACTAAAGAGATGCACTCGGCCCTGAGTAGACGGGCTATTACTACATCATTTTACGGTTGCCATGGCGCCATCCTCGCAGCTTCTTTGAATAGAATGAAACGGTGTCTGTGTTTGTCAGCGATTTGACTTGATGGACAGTTCCATTAGCATTTGTGTGTGTGTGTGTGTGCGTGGGTGTGGGTGTGCGTGTGCGTCTGACTCTTTGGACGCATCGCACAGAGAAAAAAAACAAATTAAAATTCACGTTTCTATGTCTGATTTTCCAGGAGCTAATCAATGGTTATTGGGTTGAATCAAAACTGCACCAGTGTGTCAATGCATGCAGATGAGACGTATTCACAGTGGCAACCTGCCGAACAGTCTTTTGAATAGCAATCAAACTAAAATGGCGGCTCGCGCCTGGCTTTGTCGAGTGGGAGTGAACGAGAAGCGGCCTGCTGGGTGGAAATCACGACTGCTTCGCGTATTGGCAAAGGGCAGCCGTTACACGGGCTGATTGCAGCGCCACTTTACGCAAACAATAAATCGGAAATTACGTGCGTGCGACGCGTTTGTGCAAGTCTTGAAGCATCCCACGCCGCCTGACTTGTTGGTGGAAGCGCACGCCTCCAACAGGAGCAAGTGAAGCCGATTTGATTTCAAGTACAGCGTCTGATTGGCCACTCGCTGTGTGTGCTCTTAGCGCTGCTTTTGTATTAGTGTCCATTAGATATTGATTGGTCAGTGTGAGAAGAGGAAATCAAGAGGTACTTGGAATAAAGGCGATGAGAGACCTTAAGTGGACTTTCCGTGGAAAAAGTTTTGAGGAACCAGCGGCAGCAGTCAGACGAAGAAGACATTACGAAATTGAAATTAGCTGCAAAAAAAGCCACGTTTCTTCCAGGATATTTCATTAACATTTGCGGGAAAAAGCTAGTCTCTTTTTAAAATAAATGTTTGAAAGATATGCCCCAGGCCATTTTGATGTGTGGAGGCCAAGACTCGCCATTTTTGTCCGCTTAAGCTCCAATCCGAAATTGAAATAATAAAACCCAATCTTGAGTTTCAGTGGCTGCGGCAAAATATTTCTGTTGCAAATGTTGGCAGCTTTGCACCAAAGACAAAAGAAAACGTGTGGGCTGGAATTGGAGATGCGATTATTTTGAGACATGAATGCAGAATCTGGGGCGACAAAATATTAATCAAGAAAATAAATTCGCTCCATGCAGGAATCTGCCCAAGCAAAGTCCTTGATAGCAGAAGTACATGCACTCTACTCCTGCTCGTAGCAAATGATGGCTTTTATAGCACCCATTATTTCCACAGGGCTAAAGGAGTGACATCAAATATTTAATAGGTGTCTGATGTCACTTCATGTCTGCTTGAAAGAGAAAGCAGAGAGATGCAGGAGAGAAAATAGGGAGGAAAAAACATGGATGTTGTGGTAGAATATATTGGTTTGAATGAATGGCAGCAATCCAACGTCAATTTGTAGTTAAACTAATTGCATATACGAGTGAGCCCACTTATGAGGTTTAACAGATACGATACGTCTTTTGGCCAATGTTTGGTGAACTTTTGTGTGTTTTTAGAGAGTAATTCTTCAAAAAGGAGGCCGCGTGTGGTTTGATGCCACTCCCTGTAGAGGTTTACTGTCAAACTAAACTTCAAACTATAGGAGAATTACATTACATTTAAAACAAACACAGCTTTGCATTCAGTCTTCTATCTTAATGCTAATGCTAACACGTACATATCGAATCGCCTTTTATTGGAGAGATATATCTTAGAAGGAATTGGCACATTTACAGTACTGACAAATTCAGTCAGATGTGTGCAAAATAACAACAAAAAAGTAATTGCATCAGACAGTATTGAGCTGAGCCATACTATATCGAATCTAATCGTAATCCCACTAAATCGAACCGAATCGTTCCACTTTCAAATCAAACGTCCTTGAATCGTTTCGCACCTAACATATCGAAAAACTGTATCGAATTGTCTTTTGTGGAGGGACGCGCAGCGCTAATATTTTCACTTATAAAAATTTGGGAGCTGGAATGGATTTATTAAATGTCCATTCATTTCAATAAGAAAATGAACCTCAATTTACGAACGTTATAAGTTATAAACGGGGTCAAGGAACCAATAAAGTTGAGGTACCTCTGTATTTGTCCAGCGCAAGATGAGGGAAAAAAAGTTCACAAAGTATTGTGTAATTAATTAATTTAAAATGAACCCCAATACCTCAAGTATGATATTAATTGACAAAGATGAAAACAACGGACATTTGTGCTGTAATTGCAATTAGTTTTAGTCAGTTTTATAAACATAAGCACTAAGCAGTATACTTTCAGTTAGCATATTCATTTTATGTTATTTGGTGAAAGAAAATGTTTTGTCATTTTCAGGTTGAGTTATTGCGTGAGTCTTTGTTAACTATAAAAACCTTGCTCATTACAAGTTTTTATAAAGTACAATATTATCGAGTGCAATTACTCTTCATCTAAAAAACAAATTTTCTTGTTGTCTTTTGGGGAGGCAGGAACAGATTAATGGCCTGGTTACGGAACGAATAAAACTTGTATCACAAGGCACTGCTCTATTTTATTTGCTTTTAGTCTGACGTATGTCTTCACTACATCCATTAAAAGGATTATAGAGGAAAGAAAAATGAAAAAAAAAAAAATGGACCGGTGCAAAGTGTTTTCCATTGTCTCTTCTTTCTGCGATAAGGTACCGCATGCACGCACGCACGCACGCACGCACCTAACCGCTCCATAATTCAAAAGAGGGACTTTGGGCATCTAAAAGCAGCTGCAACTTTAATGCCACTCTTTGGCTGCACTCACACATCTCGAGAGCCACACAAGCCGACGACAAAGACAACACACCAGCAGGCGAGATGCGACACGGGCGCAACAAGGGCACTCCGGCCTTCGCAGACCGTCGGGCAAAAGGATTTGAAATTCCAAACCGCCGCTTTTTTTTTTTCCACACACAAGTGACGAGGAGTGGACTTGTTGTTCCTTTGGAGATTCCGCCACTTGGATGTGCTAATGGCTGCTGCCCGCTGGGAGCGCCCTCTCAGTGGGAGTTTGGAAACTATGTCCAAATGAAGTGTGCAACTCCCTCCGGACCACCAAAGAGTTTTTATTATTGAAATAAAGTCGCAAACGTGGCAGCTCAACCGGAGGCTTTGAACTGTGACCGTGAATACGTTCAGAAATGGCAACGCAATGTTTGCAAATAGCAGGTCAAAGCTTCCTCTTTATGGCTTAATGGCTTTCCCGGCGAACTGGAGACTAGCCATCCCATTTGAACTTTGGTATAGCTTCAGTGTTTTCCGTGGAGAGCAGAGCCTGCTGGCCAGGCTTTTTAATGCATCACTGTAGCCATCAGCCATATCACGCTACACTTCGCATAGCTAAAGCTCCACCAGGGGAATAAATAAGTTCACAGACAGGACAGCAGACGTTTGGGCTGTCACATGAAAAGTGCACCTTTTGCTTTGTTGCATTGCTTACTTCGTGCAGGCGGATGACAGATTGCACTTTGCATAAAGAGCGTTTGGACTTTTATCTGCGCTCCCCAGCTGAGAGAAGCCAAAGGCCTGATATACGCTACTTGACAGCATATAATGAGATCGTTTGAGATTGTTATGCAACGCCACGTCCTGCCTGGGATTGGTAGAGAGGAGACTCACGTGATCCTATGAAGTATAGGAAGAGTCGAGGTCTGCAGTCCAGAAAACGCGCTGAGAGGCTTCTGGATGCTGGATCCCTTCCATATTAGTTTATTTAGGGATGACAGACATTCTCAGTGGAAGGAAGCAATAACATTAGCTTAACAAATCAGGAGGCCGCCCGAGCAAGTCGAATGATTAAAAACAACAACAGGAAATCAGTCCCGTTATTACCTAATCAGAGGTCTCCTTATCACATAGCTGTGGGGAAGCAACAACACAGGGCGTGGATAGGGGGGAGGACGGGGGGCAGGGAGAGCGAATCAACCTGTTTTCGACGCATGCATGAACACAACAATCCGGGTAAATAATTATTCAGAGTGTTTGTGAATGCTGATTACAAGCATCCCCTGGTTGTGCGTAATGAGCGCGAGACACTGGCTCATCAAATATGGACGAAACGAATGTCGACGCTTTCCACCGTGGCACTCAATCACGGCCGCAGTCAACGAAAGGTGAATGGCGCTCGCGGGGGGCTGGGCAAACAGCGGCTCGCAGCTCGCTTAAGAATGAGAGAGTGGCATACGATAGAGTGAACGGCGATGTACATTCCGCTTATCTTGGCCTCACAATCGCTCCGAATGAAATTGTGCATTCAGGCGGAGAGAAACTAGAGGATTTCAAGTAACAGCTCTTTGGAAGCCGGTCTGAATTAACCTCAATCCATATTTGATCTTTACTTGTCTTCGAAAGGCTTGATGAACGTCAGGCTAAGGTTCACAATCAAAGGCGGGGGAGCCCGAAGAGAGACGAGCTTTTAGCCCTGAACAAGGCGTGATCTAATTCAGTGGGAGAACGAATTGCCAAGTTGAGGGCGACGTGGGAAATAAGACTTAAGAGAAAGCCGATGGTTTCCATAACGTCCTGCTAAACTACTTGGGAGCAACATCAATGGAAATGGAAAAAGCCCAGGGATCAAGAGGTGTCAGTTGACTCTAGTTGAGTGGGAATTACATGTGCTTGCAAAATGCAGCAGTGCTTACTTTCTGCCGTGGGGAATAAGAACTGTTGTTTGGCGATGAGTGTCGGGGTTCGGGTTCGGGTTACCCCAGATCTGTGTGATCATCTCAGATGGCAACATTTCTGGTCTGCACCACGACACAGTTACAACTCCTTGACTATTCCATGATGGGAAAAGGAGAAGAATAAGCGAGAGGTGCACGGCGGTGCATTTGGGGATTGGCATGGACACCACGTCCAGGGCTCTGACAACTAATTTGCCCTAACATTTCAGCAAAAAGGTCAAAACAAGTTTATGAATAGTGATGGAAGCAGGTAGAAGCGCTTCGACTTGGAGGCGGCTGTCAGTGTCCAGGTTGGAGTTGTCTGCATTGGCTAACCCTAGAAGTGACTTATCGACCTTTTCTCATTTGACTCTATTGCATGCATGGCGCGTCAAAGATTCGGAACGGTGGTCAACAATTACAGCAGGATCATCGCAACCAAAGACAGACGACCTTGATCCACCTCTGTACTGTGTTCAATTGAGAGACGAGAATGTTGTAGAGAATCAAGTTTTTATTTGGGCATCTGCTGAATAAGTCCACCTCATTTCTGTTTACTCATCAGAGGAGAAGTGACAGTGGAGAGAGAAAAATAGTGTGGGGATGGTGGGGGGGGGTGGTCTGTCCACGGGAGTAAAATGGACAGTTCAGCATTTCATTTACTCAGAAATGTCGGCTTTTGTTTACCATGACCAGGCGGAGAGGACGGACCACAAATCAGGTCGACCTTGAAATGAGCTAATGCATGAGAATTGCAGAAAACAAAGCTGAGCTTGTGCACTTTCAGAACACGGCGAATGTCCACAGCGGTTCTCAAGCAAGCTGGGAGAGTTTGATCTTTTCAACCTGCAATGAAGTTACTCCCACTACACTTCCATGCAGGATACAATGGCCGATGAAAAGAGTGATCTTGTTGTTTGCAAAGAAAAAGGGACCACAAGTGCAAGACTGTCAAATGAGGACATGAGCACGTGAGGGCGGGTGGGCTGCGTGAACGTGGCATTTCCTGCAACCTTTTGGCTCCTCAGCGAGACAGAAAGCGACGGGACAGGCGGGAGGATGAACTTTTTGCAGCCGGCACAATCTACCCCCTGTGTCAAAGCCTAAGCTTTGCAGTCGCTGGCATTTCGTGGCATAATTGAATCGGAAAAAGGCTGCAGGTACACAAAAGGAATCGGCGAGCACTCACGGATTACTGTTTCCCCTGTGTTTTTTTGTGTGCGTGAAAAAGAAAAAAAAAACAGTGAGCCAGCCACCGTCTGCATATTGATTGCTCTGTCTGAGTAAATCTTATACGCGTTCATTAACAACTAGACCCACTGATCGGAAGGTTATTGACTTGAATGTCTTACGAGTTTGACATTCAAATTTGGCCATTTTTGGCCACGTCACAACAGGTGTCAGCAATGTTATTGTCCCTCAACATTTGGCTTACAATGACGATTACCTATTTGAGCACAATGTTCCCGAAACAACGGGAATCTGGGTTAATACCAAAACAACAGGAGTGCATTTAATATCGTCCCTGCTCTGTTATCTCTTTTCGTTGCCGCCATGCCAAAGTTTTGGCTTTATGATGTTTCTTTGTCACGATAAAATAAGTACCAAATGCGTTCGTCTATTCCCAAACAATCTCATTTAACTACAAGGCCCACTGAATCTGTAATCCTGTATCAAGTCATTTTCTCTACAGGGGGTGGGGGGGGGGGGAATGATGGTAGGGCAATGATAAACTGGTTACTGTCCTTCCCTGAGGATAGGATTAGCTTGGGGATCTGATGAGCGAGACAGAAAAGATCATTAGCCTTGATCAGATTGATTAAAATCAGTTTGGCTGGGCCGTAACCTCCCTCATCCCAACATTAAATCAGACAAGCTGACGAGGGTCGCATTTAATCTGCCGTTGTCCAATCGTACGAGAGCCCGCGCGCTGCTTTAACTTCGCCTGCTCGCGCTCTGTCCAATCATCAGGTGACAAAGGGAGGAAATTAAAAATGGCCTGCGTGTGTTTTCGCGCCGTTTAAAATGCATGAATCCCAATCAGCTGAGGAAAGTGCTTGCATCACATTTGCATAATTGCATAGACAAGCTGAAAAGTCCTATGACTTGGATAAGCAATGCAAACGGCACCACCGCTACCAATTAGGCGGTTAGGTCGCGGTACCATTTGTCAAACTTCCAAGTGTCTATGAATCACATTTCAAGCGTTGGCTAATAACAAGAGAGTGTGAGGTGTTTCAATATTGAGACTATAGATCATACATGAATTCCTGGAGAAAGAAGTTGGGGTGCACGCTTGCTGTAAGGACACAGATGGCAGCGCACGTCTTGTTTGCCAATGGAAACGGGTCAGTGTCGCAGGAACATCATCAATCCACATTCCAAAAAACACCCCCGGGCTTCTGTACCTCACCGTCATCAATCTCACAGCACCTTTGAACACACGGTCAGTGAGTTTAATTAGCCCAAGAGGGTCAAAGGGAAAAAAAAAAACTAAAAATAGAGAAGAGGCACGCTACTAGAGTCCAATTATTTGCATCGCCTTTATAAGCACTGCACTGCTTGCTCTGAAAATAAACTGGACGACTCCCGGAGTAAAATTCATTTACATTTATCGACTATCCCTTTGGGAATTGTAAAAGTTGTTTACTTCTCCGGTCGGGTGTTTCCTTTGAATGTGTAGTCAAAAAAGGAAAAGTACCATATCATGTTTAACACTCTGTAAAAAGGCCAGTTAGACACGTCACGTACAAAGCAAGACAACTTCAACATAATCTATGACTCTTTCTTTCCACACATGGTGTGAAAGTCATGTCGTGTTCTGAAACAATGATTCACATCAGACACGTTGACACGTTATGACTCAATATGTTTTTACAACAACAGACTCAAATGCAACCAGCCTGGCACTCCAAACAACAATATTGTACAAAACAACGGTTTCCTTGAACTCCAGCTGACATGCCCTCCCACACAAACACTGACACGCACACATGCATACAATGTTATCACAACCGTACATTTTCTCATGTCAGAAGTAAACGAGGGAAATGTCAGCTCCAAGCAGCCTACAAGTAACTGAATTTTTTGTTTTAGTAATACCAAGCAGTATTCAAATGACCACAAATAAATGGCCCGTTTATTCGTCTATTTTGTATATGAAAATACAACTCACATTTGGCGTGAGGACTTTTTTTTACAATTTGACAGGTAATCCATCAACTCTAACTCAACTGGAGTCGCGTGCATGCTTAAGCAGCTACTTGCCACTCTTGCACACATATCATATATTGTTGACGTGACCATGTTGTTTGGGAGACTATCAGTCCGTACACAAGAAGGACAAGCAACACAAACCGGAGTCCAATGCCAAGAAACGTATGAGTTATAGGCTAGTAAAACAGCATCACAAGTAAATCCTGGAAGGACAGAAAATAAATAAGAGAAATAACAGTGTCGGATGGGTAGTTGCCTCTTGAGTCAGAAACGGTCAATTTTGGCCCCCTGGAAGTCACTTCAAACCGCAGTCCACCGTGACAATGCACAGAGCGCCGGCAAGCAGCCGGCATCAGCAGCTACGATACGACACGGTCAAGGAAGCGAGCGCCAGCCTTACCTTCGACGGCGTACTCCTCAGCTTGAGGGAAGAATCCAAACAGGGAGCGGGGAGAAGAAACAAAAAGATGGACATGTTAGTCACATGTTTATGGGGTTAAAATGCAGACATTAGCAGCTAAGCTAGCTAGCTAGCTGAGCTTACTTCAAATTTCAGTCAATTCACTTCTTGAAACGAGCTTCAATGGCCAGCGAATGTTAAGTCCATGTCATGTCAGGGTTGACTCAAGGCTAATTGGCAGACCTTGCCTCTAAACATGTTTCCCAAGTGGGAATACGTTTGAAAAGTAGCCTGAGGAGGAATATCACTGCACACCTATGCCGCTGTATTCCGCTGACAGTTGGAGTTGTCTTTACCACCCATTACCTTTATCCTGGAGGTGTTTGCCATTAGAATGGATCCCACATTGCCCGAGGTTTGAAGCTCTGCTAAACGAAATTTGTGTGTGTGTGTGTGTGCGTGTGCGTGTGTGTGAGTGTGTTCTCTGCTCTGCTAAAGACTGCTTTCAACCAATTTAAATGGACGCAGTAGAGAGCAAAACTAATCCTCGCCAAGTGGACTTTCTATAGGCTATGCCCCAAAATTACTAGCAGCAAAGAACAAGCCAGAGAAAAGCATCTTCTTATGTGTGTTGGTGATGTGAAATAAACAATTCATTAATTGTGCTGGTAAAAATAAGAAGACAATCATAGAAGGTCTATACCGGTGGTTCCCAAGCCTGCCTGTTTTAGATGTCACCCTCCTCCAACACACCTAATTCAAATGATCAGGATCGTCATCTGGCTTCTAAAAAGCTTGCTGATGAGCTGATCATTTGAATCAGGTGTGTTGGAAGAAGGACACACCTCAAACAAGCTGGATAGGGGCTCACGTGGATCTGTACAAAACTAGTGTCATGACAGAGCAGCAGAAGATACAGTACATTGTCAAGGCAGGTTTGCGTCATTAGATTTTGTTATCAGCCACGCCCCCCCCCCCAAAAAAAACGGCCATTTGATATCATTTTAGACTTGTCAGAGAAGTGAAGAAATGGATGAATTTACTTTTATCAAACAGAAGCTTTGCCTGAACTCCATCACACTGTCAAAAACATTTTTTTTGTGAAAAGCTAATCCGTGCGAGACGGCCTTTGCAGATTTCACAAGAAATCTCTATGACAAAGGCAAAAGGAAAAGAAAAAGCCTGTGCCAGACAAATGGGCCTTTGCAGTTAAGATTTCCAGATAAAGGGAGAAATAAATAAATAAGACGTCTGATTGGGATCAGTGCAAGGAAGCACATTCAGGATGAAAGGAGCCAAACGAGATGTGGGGTCAAACGAAGACGATCACACGGATGAGACTGATATGATGGCACATTTTCGTCGGGAGAAGTGTTCTGCACTTGAAAAATTCAACAATAGGGCCTATTTTCACCTGGGCGTCTAAATATTGATGTTTTCTGTGGCAATTCCAAAGTATGCCTTTGATATTTCTACATTAAGATGCCAACGGTGATTGGGAGGCAACCTGCAGCCGTTCATCAACTCTGGGTAGAACTTCGTCCTATTTTAGAACCATTAGTGGTGGACGAGACGGCTGCAGGAGGTCCAGTATGAATAGCGCCATTGATAGCTCCTGTTGTGTTGGTTTTAGGCCTTAGCGACAGCAAAGTCATGCATTCTCAGCTCTTTTTTTTTTTTTTTGTCTAAATCTACTGATCAGTGGTGCGTGAACATTGCAAGCAATAATACCACCTTTGGGGAAGAGGAAAGCGATAAAGGCTAGCATGCTTGAACACGTGGGTGTTATGGTTAAGGTGGTTTGTAAAAAAAAGAACAAAGAAAGACGGAAAACACTTCCCATGGGTGTCAGGTGATTGATGGCAAGCAAGGCTCATAATAGATACCGCGGCATGGACCGATCTGGGAAAAGATCAAACTAGATTTAATAAAAATATTGAAAGGAGTATTTTCAGCCGATGAAACGAAGGCTTCATTTTCACTGACTTTGCCCTCGGGCTGGGGACTGTCGGCCAGGTGGCAGCCATTCTGTGTTCATCAGATGAAAATAAACATATCGTAACCTCTTGAAGGTTTTTACACTTGGATTATTCGGAACCGCCACCCTGAGATCAATGTGGGCTCATGTTTCCTTGGTTTCCAATCGTTTTGACCCACGTCCGAAATAAGGTAGCAGAGGGTTATGGTTAGCAACTACAAAATGAAGCAACTTTAATTTGATTCTATTTCTTTATAGTCCTTTGCTTTTCTCAGCGGTATTTGCAGCCATTTACATTTGGTGAGCTTAACCAAAGACACAGGTTGTAATCAGATTTAGAAGACTAAATTAATTCCCCTCGTGGTTATACATTTAGACAAATGCTATTTCGACTGAGCTCCGTTTAAAATGACCTGCAAGCCCTCCTGGAATTTGGCAAATTCATTACAGGACAGGCGAGGGATCATGTTCTTTTGTCCTTTCCTCTTAAATCCTCTTTCAGATCTTCCTCTCAATAAATTTGCTCCTTTGGCTCCCCGAGAAGAAAAAAGAAAAAATTTGCCCACATGTATTTTCTTGATAGTAAGCACAAATCTCCAGCATGTGAATGTTTGTTGCCGTGGTCACTAATGAAGTCAAGGAAACAGCCTGGAAAGCTGCGCTTGGAAACACGTGTGTGTGGAACGTTGTCTACTGAAGGTCAAGAGAGGAGATGGGCAGGCTGCGTGGAGGCAGTCTGGCAGTTTACTGATGATAGCAGCACATTGGTATCGACACCCGGCACTCACCGGGGACAGCACATCTTATCTTTGCAAAGCCGGGGAAGACAGGAGAGATGGGAGTATGGGGGAGATAACGGGGAGGTGGGGGGAGGTGCGGCAAGAGTGGAGATATGAGACGTACGGTAGCGGCGCAGTTGAACACCTTGGCAAGGCGGCTTATCTCGCATCCAAGGTAAAAGACAGGATGGGAGTGCCAAAACTAGACTTTTAGCCCGTAGAAATGTTAAGATTTCGCACCCCCTCGCGTTATTTTAGCCTAACGGCTGCTTAATGGGCCAGTGCAAGCAACAAACGGGAATGTCCAGATCATTTCAAGGGCACCCTAATGGAGTTTCAAGTCACCACGAGGAGCAAGCAACGTGGAATCAAGCCTGCGCCGCTTGTCATTAGAGCTCGGCCCAAGGTCAGGAGTAACAGTTTGGTGTCATAAAAAGCAGTTTTGTCCCCGTCAAGACGCTAATGAGACATTCTTACATGTGGTCCCATTTGCTTAATGTGTTCCAACAGACATGGGCTGGTAAGCAGTCTTTCACCCTTGACTGGAAGGAAACATGTTGTGGTGACCTCCAAGAAAGGCAAGGCAGTTGTATTTATAGAGCATATTTCATACACAAGGCAACTCAAACAGTTCACATTTCAAAACAAAGCAGAGAAAACAAAAGCAGCCGACAAAACGACTAGAATGTACGTTGACAACATTCAAGCAGATTAGCAGAAAACTTTAAAAACATTGAAAAGTAAAGAAATAAAAGTGGATTTCTAAAATATATAAAAGAAAAAAAATGATTTCAAATTGTGTGGAGGACCTAGAATTGTCTAGAGAAAGGCTCTTTAATGACCCACCGCCAGTCCACTAATGCTAATGTTATTCCTTGCATGCACACAATCATTTGTTGGATATTAATTGAACTGGAGTCAACATGGCAGAAGAGCGTAGACAAAAGTCTGATGTGCTGATGTCGATGCGTATGCCGGGGCAGGGAGTCATAATGCCTTGGTCGGTAACTGAAAAGAGGCCGAGCGTGGCTGTCGTGTGCCCTAAATCAATCAAAATCAATACGGTTGTCGCTCTGGCGCGGACAAATAAGCCCTCAAACAAATCTGATTGAGTCCTGTTGCTTGGCATGGACACATGTCAAGCAATTTGTTGTGAAGATCAGCCAACAAGAAGATCAACAGCTCCTTAGATAGAAGCCGGGACAAAACAAACATTACTAGGAAAAATAAATAAATAAATAAATAAATAAATGGAACGGCTGACAAATCTCTTGATCTCCCCTCTCACTCTTCTCAGCTCTGTTTATTTGGTGCGTTTTGGACCTTGAGTCATCTGTCGATCCCCCCTCGTAAATTGCCTCTGTCGATGCGGCCGTTCAGGCTGCAGAACTGGCCAACAAAAGCTCATTCACTTGGAATGAATTGAGAGGGAAGCGAAAGACTAAAGGGCCAGATTTAGTGACAATTATTGACCATCCCTGACTGAGTTAGGATCGAGCTCGCCTGCCTAGCGGATGCATCGCCACTCCTATTGTTGAGGAGAAATACAAGAGGAGGAAGCCACCCAATTCCCCATTTCTTTTCCAGCTATTTCAGAAGCAGACTTGCGGACTGAAAGAATGCAAACGTCATACTCTCCTGCTATTGTAACATCACGTGCGGGAGTTTAGACGGAACAAAGCTGTTGTAAACGTTACAAGCTGTCGCTTGTGCCAAATGACCCGTGAAAAATGGCTATTTTTACACATTCACAGCAACATTTCCGAGTGAAGTACTTTCCCGAAGAGCCCGAGTTTCATCACTTTTGTGGAATTATCTCTCGTGGGTGAGCTGCTGATGCCGTAATGTCCAAGTAAGCCGCTGTAAACGCTCACATCCCGCGTCTCACTTGCAAAACTATTAAGTGTGAGCAGAGCTTACAACACACACGCACACACTGACAGAGGCGATTACAGATGCAAGGGGAGCTAATGTGACTGCCTGAAAGTGGTCAGGAAGACCCTGAGGTGCTGAGCAGGTCAAGCCCAGATTTGTATAAAATAGCACAGCGTACAATACAGGGCGCAAGTTTGTTATGAATTTGTTAGTAAAACATCAACATGAGCAAGCAAAAACCTCGGGGAGACAAGTGAGACAGAATTATTGTTTTGTCTCATCACAGGCACATTGATTTGTTTTGCTCAAGTGTTTGGAGCCAAACAATGTGCGCCACAGAACGCCTTTTGATTTTCCTCAGCAAAAATTAACTTCCCACCTCTGCAGCAACAAAATAATAATATGTGGTTGTGTGCGGTTGTTGTTTTATTTGAAGTCCAATAAATATTGCCGACACTTTGTTTGCTTGTTGTGCAACCACCGGGGTGGCTGCGAGTCGTCTGCAAAGCTTTTCTACTTCAGACTTCAGGCCAAAGACAATTACAATTACCCAACTCGGCAAAAGGGGCCTAAGGACATCGTTTTCATGTTTCCGTAAGTGAGTAAAGGCTTACAGTTTTTCGTAACCTGCATTCCTTCCTTCTGTTTACAAAGTCAAAAGTTGACTTCCTGGTGCTTTAACCTATCAAGGGCTAAAACGCCTTGCGAAACATCTCTCTAAAACCTGAGGGCGACTTTAGAATCTCCCTCTAAAGCCTGAAGTTTAGACGGATATTCAACACCAACAAAATAATGAATATCTCAACCCGTGTAGCAAATAGAAACATCATTCCAAAAGAATTTGAGAGCTTAGATGTGTGGCTTTCACACAGGCCTAAATTATTATTTACTGTTTCAATCGGGGATGTAAAAATAAAGTGTCAGTGCAAGAGAAGCGCTATTTTTAATTTTTAAAAATTGAGTTGTAATTACCATCCTCTATTCTGTGACAAAGCCATCGATATCATCATTGTCTACACACATGTATCTTAACCATGATTCACGATCGACTGGGTCCACTGGTTCAAAGTCCACAAACGCGTCGTCTATATCACTACCGTCATTTATTTCAGAGCTTCCGCAATCGTCTGCGTCCACCATTACTGCTCGAAAAATATCCGGCAAATTCTCAGAGGGCTCACAACACCGTCAGGTGTATACTCCGATGCATTTCATTGGCTAAGAGACCGAGAATTGGTTTTAAAAAAAAATGAAAACGACGTATACGCTCTCCTGGCTCAAAAGGTAGAAAGATCCAACATCACTCCCAGCTCTAGTGGTAGTAACGCGGTTAGGCGCTCCCAGCCTAAATGGGTTAAGGACACAGCGAGACAAACTGCAGTGTGGTAATTGGTCCCGAATTAATGGCGGAAGTGTGACACGTCGGCCACAAGTGTGAGAATGACACGCTGACCTTTTCGAGACGCATCACCACCGAAGAAGACGTGCCGGTGACAGTTTGCGCTCATGACTTTGGAGCTGATTAGCAAAAGGAAAACAAACAGACAAGCCACTGACGACACACTTGCAGCAGCCACTGAGGCTTCATGCCAGGTGCCAAGGAAAAAAATAAAAATAAAAAATGCAAGCCGAAAGTAAGCACTCGGGAATACGATCCTGAACGCAAGCGGACTGTCTTCCACACTGTGTACAGTCTTCAGATGGCGTATACGGTGACAAAAAAAAAAAGCTCATTGTTTGGTCCTTTTTGGGCCTGAAAAAAGTGCCAGAGAATTAGCCCATTTTTCTAAACCTGACCTTGAGATGTAAACAAATGAGGAATTTACTCAAACTGCAACCTAGGGGCTTGAAAATTACTCTCTCTGCCTTACGTGTGATTAAAAAAAAACAGGGGTCATTAATCTGGCATGGGGCCAGCGTTTTATTTTATTTTTTCAATAGAGAGTTTATGTATTCAAAAGCACTCCTGACTTTTATATTTCAAGAGAATAAGGGGAAGAAGAAGAAGTGGGTCATTTCCTTTAAAGCCTTTGAAGCTCTTATCGTCAAATGTAATACATGGGGATGAAATGAGTAGCACAAGGAAAGGGAAACACACTTCTTTTTTCTTATAATGTACTCTTTCAACTGTTGAAGCAGTCTTTATAATTTGCCTCCTTTTTAATCAACTAATACTTAATTTGACGCCAAAGCTGTGGAAAGTACACTACTGTTCATCAACCCAAATTTCCTTCAACTAAACCAAAACAAATTTGTGGTAATTCTTTTGGGCAATAATAGAGGATTATGGATAGAGATGATAATAAGAGGATTGCTGTGAGTTAACACAGAGTCACTGTCGTTAAGACTAAAAAACACTGCTAATAGATTCGGATCTGACTTTCAGCAGTCACATCAAATCAATCCCTAAAACAGAATATCCAGACTGAGGGCTTGTATGCTCCAAACAGACCAGGAGAAGTGTATCCGTGCGTTTATCTCCAGTAGATTTGATAATTGGAACGCTCTTCTTACTGGACTCCCTCAGAAGAGCATCAAACAGCTGCAGCTCATTCAGAACGCTCCTGTTCTGACCGTTTCAACTAGTGGGTCTGCTGGGAACATATTCTTGAAAAAAAATATGTTTGGGTTGATTTCCCCCTTTAAAGAAATGCTCATGGAATATAAACCCAGTAAGGTGCTGAGGTCGGCAGATTTGGGTCAGTTAGTGGAGCCTAGAGTTCAAAGCAAACATGGTGCGTCAGCATTTAGCTGTTTTGCTGCATGCAAATGTTATGGCTGCCAACGAAACTGAAGTTAGCCAAGTGTAAATGCTTTTGAGTCCGTTATGCTTTTTTGCCATACCTTTAAGGTTAAGATTAAGGGTAAAATGAACATCTTTTAGAGCATTTCTAAAATCATTTTTTTCCCAAATCATGCTCTTGGGCTGGCTGTATGTTCGTTTTGTAATTTTAGTAAACTACCGTTATTTCTCTACTTTTCTATTAAATATTTTAGATTCTACTAATTTTTACAATTAAATCTGTTTGCCTTGAAATGTTTTGTAAATGTGAAGCGCATTGAGTTAGCTTGTGTATACCATGCGCTATGTGAATAAAGCTGCCCTGCCTTAACTGGAAGATTGTGGACAGCGCAATGTTTATTTAATGCGCTCTGCTTGGCAATCTGATTGTATCTTCATCTGATCCCGGAGTGCAATCTGTGGTTGCAGTCATTCCATTTAGGAATCCGCTCATCAAGTACAAATCCCATCAAACCGGGCATCAAATCCTTTTAGGCTTTGCTGAAGAATCGAAAGATACGAGTAAGTCAAGGTTCAACTGGGTACCTGCTATCAAGATTTAGTACAAACGTAAATCCAACTATTTTGATCTTGGAGGTGCCTTCAGATTAACATGCAAAATTTGCATAGTCATCAATTTTCTGCACTGTTTGGGCGGACTGAAATTTTCAATCAGTATAACAGTTGCCATTATCAGTGGCTCCGCCCTTTTCTTCTCACATTCATGAACATGAAGCTGCAGGGTAATTTTTTTTCTCTCTAACAGTTGCCATTATCGGTGGCTCCACCCTTTTCTTCTCACATTCATGAACATGAAGCTGCAGGGTAATTTTTTTTTTTCTCAACCTGCCACATTTTAACTCAAGCAGACTTGCCTCCACTTTAATTAGCACAGACCGCGAACATATTTTTTTTATGCTTTGATGCTTTAGAACCCAAAATGGGCATATTTGATACATTCTGTGCAGGATAAAAATATTTTTGAAAAAACTCACAAAATCAAACATGCTGATGATTTGCTGCTTATAATAGAAAATATGAAAAAAACACTAAGCACTCCAGACAGCTGTTTTTTTCCAAGAACACCTCTTAAGCATTTGTTTTGCAATACTATAGCACACGCATTCATTCGCCGGCATATCACAAACGTGCCTTGCAAACAGTTGTTTTGTTGACAGATGAACGCTTTCGTCGCTTGTATCTGCCAATTAAAATCTGTCCATCTGCCACGCAGGATGACTGACACTTTGTCTATTAAACATGAAGCGCCGGATGGGCACCGTCTTTGCATCACATCCCACACAGACAGCTGGGCATGGAGTCTTTTATTCATGGAGCGGATCGGATCCATTTCTTTGAAGACGGCGACACGTGAACGGCTTTCAAAGGCTTCCGTAGACCACATTGATACGAGGCGCTGCTGATACGGGCCGCAAGCTCACACAAGCACACATTGGAAAAGGTCAGCGGCAAGAGTCTGGCTAAGAGAAGAGGGGATGAGAGAAGGCAAGATCTTTGACCTAGATTGGCTGATGGGCTTGCAGCGCACGTGGCGGGCAAATAAAGGCGGCTGGCAAACGTCCACGCCGTCTCTGGAGCCCAGACGGATGGCTTGTAATATGCTGCCGTCGATGTAATGCAACCATTCGGCGTTATTGCTTTCTAGTATCAGTTTCAGCGGCCCTGCCGAGCGAGTGACCCCCACATGTGAAGGTCAAAGGCAGACATCAGAGGCGGGAGGTGATTCAACTGCCGCAGGCTTGATTACAGTCTTACGGCACCCTTGCGACTGCATCATCAGGTGTCATCCATCATTCATGGCGCTGCTCATCTGCTTAACGACAAAACACTGAAAGCTAAACTTGCATCCCGTCAATAATGCATGAGCACCGAAGTGGCTTCCAATCGTCTCCGCGCAGGGGCCGAGCAGAACGATCCGCTAATTAGCTCGGACCAAAGTAGTGCTAACACAACTAGCGTACGTGAGCAGTGCGGGAAATGTGTAGACTAACCCCGGAATCACCCCAATCTGTCCTATCCTTATCCTCATCCAAACCTTAAAAGGGCAGCTGCCAATAATGCGCTGTTATTATTTTTGGGTTCCACTCCACAACTGTTTATTGTACTTTCATTAGCTGGGCTCTGTCATTCTAATTACGCCGACATCTTTTGCAGAGGATAAAAGTTAATGAGCTTTTATGAAATAATGACATGACCTTTTTATTTATTCATTTACACCGGCGCCTCCCTCGCAACCCCCCACTCCCCCCCCCACCCCACCATCTCCGCCTCCCTCCATGTTTGGCGAAATCTCCCGAGCAGGGTCCAATCGGATTGTGCTGGCAAACCGCCGTTGAAGTGCATGCAGAGTTCATAGCCTTGATCAGAATTTCAATGCGTTGTTCTCATAAATTGATTAAAAAAAGAAATTTGAAAATGAATTTATGCACGCTGCAGTTACACATATCCCACAATATGCTGAGAACTGATCCCGGTAGCGCAATACAAATTAACACATTGATATATCCTTGGCGGAACGGCACGGTGGTCGACTGGTTAGCACGTCCGCCTCACAGTTCAGAGGTTGTGGGGTCGATCCCGGCTCCGGCCTCCCTATGTGGCGTTTGCATGTTCTCCCCGTGCCTGCGTGGGTTTTTTCCGGGTACTCCGGTTTCCTTCCTACCGCCCAAAGACAGGTGGGATAGGTTCCAGCATGCCCACTACCCTTGAGAGGATAAGCAGTACAGATAATGGATGGATATATCCTTTTTTTTTTTTTTTTTACAGTAACAACTAATCTTTCACGTTACGTTTCTCAGATCAGTAATCTGCCTACAGTTACTTTGCAAAGTCACAATTTGCTACTGTATAGCAGTTAACAATGATGACAATCAGCTCATTGAAAGCTCCTCCCTCCCATCTGCACCTTCAAACCAGATTCGCACTCTGGGTGGAGAAAAAGTCAAATGCGGGGGTTCGCAGTCAAATCTGGTCTGCTGAGCATTTTGCCGTCAAGTGCAAAGAGCTCCACTCACGCGCCCCGAAAAGTCGCAATATCACATTGCAGTGGAAGTTTTACAATATGCCGCCACACATTTGAAGACACTTCCAGAAAGCTATCAAATGTATGTTGAGAGACTGAGACTGGAAAAAAAAAAAATTGAGCTGATCAAACAGCCGCTTTGAGACGTCTTTAGTTGTGATATTTATTGGGAAAGAATCTGGGCACCGTCCTCCTTTTTTTTCCATTTACAACTGCAAAGAGCAATTCCGCTTCAAACAATGTGCCGGCGGCCAGTATTAAAAGAGAAGCATTTGGAGGGTTTTTTTGGTTTTATTTTAAAGCACTGTGCTCTTGCTACTTCAACAACTACCTGCACATCCATCGTAATGGTGCAAATATTGAGTTCGATATGACGTCATTTGTTTTTATTTGCTTCTATGACTGTCATCAAAATGTCTGCGTGACCGCCACACACCATTTTGAGACTGATGAATCTCCAATCATGCATTCACTCATTAAAGCGGATGTCAACCCAAACATATTTTTTTCTAGAATATGTTCTATGCCAGCCCACTTGTTGAAACAAGGCATTCTGATTAATATTTCATGTGTGGAATATATGACTCAAACAGCAAAATCCACCCGTTTTTAGCTATCTCAGGGGGCGGCCATTTTGTCATTTTTGTCGTTTGATTGACATCAAAGTTGCACAGGGCTCAGGTAACGACCAATCACAGCTTGTCTGTTTTATCAAGCTGAGCCATGATTGGTCGTTATCTAAACCTGGACCAACTGTGATGTAATTTTCAATCGACAGAAATGACAAAATGGCCACCCCCTGAGATAGCTAAAACTGGGTGGATTCACTAATATTGCACAAACACAATATTACTCAGAATGCCGTGTTTCAACTAGTGGGCCTGCATAGAACATATTCTGGAAAAAATATATATTTGGGTTGAGTACCCTTTAAAATGTCTTTCCAAAGTATTTCCTGATTTGAAGTGTGCACTATGCTTCTCGTTGATTTCAACGACAGTCACAAATGTCAGGAAAACTCCGTGCTCCATGATTTGCAGCCGGCTTCAGAATTCGATGAATGGTGTCTCTTTGGCATTTGCATACTCATCCTAAGCGCCTATCCCACTGGGTGGCAAAAAATTGTGAGTGTTTTCAAAAGCAGCAAATGTTGCCAGAGTTCATCAGGGTTCCTTGAGCGTCACAAATGTTCACAAAACGTTCGCCAACAGTTTTAGTGATTTTTCAATGTTTCGTGTTCAAAATTGCGTCCAAAAAATGTAATTGATGATAGTATACGACTATATTGTTTATTTGCGCTGAAGTTTTGCTTGTTGAATTTACCCAAATGGACTTCGTCAAATGGTTGCGTGAAATGTAATATATTTTGATCCAGAGACATTTTGGCCATACATCTTTAAATTCATCGTTAAAAATGTATCTGAATCCAGGTGATTTTATTTTGTACAACCTGACGAAAGAAAATTGAGTAAATTCAAACACACCATTTTTTCCCAGAGTAGCTTGTCAGCTGCTTGTGAGCCAGCGGACACATTTCCAGTTTTGAAACAGCTACTCAAAGAAAATGAACCAGATGTGAATGCACACTAATCTTGTTCATTACAGTACTGCAGCCATTTGACTCTACTCATTAAGGTTTGTGCTTGAGCGCATCTTACGCCCCATAGAGGAGTGATATTCACCAGGCACACTGCACTAAAGATGCACCACTGCAAAAAGCTGCGCAGATGTGTCCTGAACCAGTAGCGGTTTGAAACATCAACACGCCTTCACACTCCTGGACACCAGCTTTGACTACCAGATGTGACTTAGAAGCAGACCTGCGCATGCTTGGGTCACAAAGTCTGCACTGCTACGTTTAGCCTAAAGCCATACTGTGGGACTGCAGCTCTTTCCCGAGGTTGAGGGCATTCATTTGGGCTTGAGACATACACATTATCGACCTTAAAGCGAAAGTCAACCCTAAACATATTTTTTGCAAGAATTTGTTCTATGCACGCCTACTAGATGAAACGAGACAATATGATTAATTCGAAATAAGAGTTAAGCAGTAAAATCCTCACGTTTTTAGCCATCTCAGGGGGCAGCCATTTTGTCACTTCTGTCGACTGAAAATGACATCACAGACCCCCGGGGCAAAGATAACCATCAATCATGGCTCACCTATTTTCTGATGCTGCGCTAAGATTGGTCGTTATCTGAGCCCTGAGCAACTTCGAGGTTATCTTCAGTCGACAGAAGTGACAAAATGGCCGCCCCCAGAGATGGCTAAAAAACGTGTGGATTTTGTTGCTTAACTCATATTCCACAAACACAATATTAATCAGAATGCCGTGTTTCAACTAGTGGGTCTGAATAGAACATATTCTTAAAAAATATAAATGGGTTGACTTCTGCTTTAAGGCCTGCATAGATCAATCCAATGTCAGACGTTGATAAGCGACGGGGCATCGGATTGCGCCGTGTGATTGATGTAGCGAACACCGTCGTAACATCGGATACCGTTGGGAAGCGTCTGGTGGGCATTCCAGCGTGTTAAATCAGTGTCTTGACATTTGGTCACTCTGATTGGTTAGCTCGCGAATCAGCGCAGGGGGTAAGAACAGGAAGTGACGAATGCAGATAAACAAACAATGGAAAGCCTTGAAAATTCAACCTTTTCCCACTTAATCTTCTTAAATACAAGAGCGAGGGTTGACAATGTAAGTACTTCACGATACTATGTCAAGAGCGTGAGGGTTTGCTTTGCGGGAGAGTTCATCGTGAGCGGACCAAAAAAGCGGATTGGTCTATCCAGGCCTTTAAGCAGCCAGCCTTCGCGTCTGAGGTCCCCACGCTGTTCTGTTGCCTGTTGAACTGAGACATTACTTTGCCCCCTTTTTGCGGACGTGGAAACAACTGCATCGGCTTGGCGGCTTCTCAATGAGACAGCAGCCAGCGAAGCATAAGGAAGGAATACAGAAGCAAGGAGACGGAACGAGGGCTCTAACGACGCAGCTACTTTTTCCGGTCTCGTTCGCAAGAGTGCATGCGAAATGGGCTGTGGGCGTCATGCAAAGGGACAGCGGTCAGATGGGTCAGTGAATCGCCAAATAGGACGTTTCCACAGGATGCGCAGCCGGGAGAAGCCGACATACATCCAGAGAGGGAAAAGAAGATTGCCGGCCCATTCTAACGAGAGCAAGTGAAAAGCAAATTGTCATGGCCGTCCTCTTCTGAAGACTTTCTGCAAGGTTTGACAGCTCAAACGTTTGATTGTCTCGATGCAAGGACAATTTTGCATTCAGAATTTTTTTTTTTTTTTTTTTTTTTCCCAAGATTCAACTGCAGTTAAGATGAATATAAAAATGTATGCAGCAGGACACATTAAGTTTCCTCGCGTCATCTGTGCAGGTTTCCCTCCGTCACGGGTGTCAATAATTGAGCAGGATCAAATGCGACCTCCCGCAGCTATCTGCGACACCAAACTTACCGGGGAACGCCGCGTTGGTTTTGACGGGCTGAGCTGATGGCGGGCCCGCCAGCAAGCGTGCCCCCCCTCCCCCTTTCCCACTCCCGCCTCCAATTTCTTAAAGGAGCGGCTCTGTGAGCGACGGATGTGTCATAGACTTTCACAGCGGTGAAAGTTGAATGTTCGGCGGCTCGCTGCCAAGCCGCAGAAGAAAAAAAAAAGGAAAGAGGAGTTGGGGAAGACGCACAACAGAAGCGACTTGACTGGTCTGTCACACAACAGGAAGCTCGATGTCTCTTCTATGCAGGTCAGGAAGAGTCAAGCGTATAATGCTATCATGTTTTTGCCACCAGAGCCTTGAGCGCAGTCTCCAAACGCACTTACGCTTGTCTGTCTTCTCTACGCATCTGACGCAAACTCGGCCAGTATATGTTTTTGTTTGTTACGTACAATTTTCCATGCCGCAGAAGACCAAACTCATTGCACTGGCGCTTTAGTCAGCGGCGCTAAGTGAAGATATCGCATTAGGTGTTGCGCGCAGCGATTCCAAAATTGAACTAATTGTGTTTGTCTTTGTGTATTTGCTTGTTTATGCACTCGTTTAGTCCCAGATTGCGCTGCGAGGAGAAGCAACAGCGTCAGCTGCCACTTTTCACGCCAGGCCGCTGAGGAGTCCAGACTGTTATTTCCACCTCGGTGCTATTCTACCTGATTGCTGGCCCGCTTGCTTCCCTGCTGCCTGCCACCTGTGTGCTGCGATGCCGCACACACAAATATTCACGTGCTGAAAAAGCGGAGCACGTCGCAGTCGTTACGGTGGCCGGTGGCAGACAGTGTAAACGCTTCCATCCTGAGCGCTCCCGTGTCTCGGTGAGGGTTTTAGTCTCCCGCGTATCACGTTAGGTTTAAGTTTGTTTTCATGTCACTAATGTGTTGCAGATAACGATTCGTTCCCTGACTTAGTTCAACATTAACGCCCCAGTGGAAGAGGATAACAGGATAATGCCAAGGTTGATCCTCCACTTGCGGCTTTGTGGGTGGTGGGATTTGGGTGTTATTGTCATGAAAAGCATCGGAGTGGATTTAGCTTCGGCCGCTTCACAGGGACCAAATAGCAAATAGTAAAACACGGTGGTATCACAACCACGGTGAGCATGAAGGAGAGTATTGTTCAGGAGGCTGAACAAGACGGGAGTTCCACCGAGAAACACGTATCGGAGTCTATTTTTTTATTGATGCTTTTAGCTCTGCAAAGCCAAACAAAAGAATTTTGTTCAGCCAGTTCTACGGCAAGACAACGCTCAACGTCAATCAGTCCTCGGCGCTTAATATTGCACGAAGGCGTCAAGCCGGGATGCAGCGATGATGCGGATCCAAGTCCGCCAGGGACGATAATCCGCTCCTTGTCTGCGCACGTTGCCGCCGTTCCCCGCTTGAAGGGTAATAAGAGAGTCGGCTATAGAGTGATTTCATCACACACCAGTCCTTTTTAGTTATTGCTCGGCTGTGTGATTGTCAGCAGCGGCCGCCTACAGAAGATCCCGTCGCAGCGGAAATGAAATGACGCCCATTTTGTTTTCCATGAAAATGAAAGAGTGGTCCGCATTGTTGTCCGGTGGGGAAAGCGTGATGAGGCGACGGAGGGGGAGAGGTGTCGGGGCCCGAAAAGGTCGACTTGTTTGACCGGAGGGGAATCGCTCCGGTGACAGCATTTTTCAGGCTCGGTCACACGTGCGAACAGCACTGTCACACGGAGATCGGAATCCTTCTTGACATTTGCGAAATATGTCTACACTGACATTTTCGCAACATTATTTACCGACATAATGACTGACTTTGTATGACTTTGTTACTATGACAGAGCTTATTTAATCCATGGCTGCACAACAAGCATTGTTTATTCAGACTCGGAGATTTGCGTGTTGTCTGTTGTTAATGCGCGGCTTAGCATCACATCGGAACAACAGCTGGCAGAGACAACATGAGGAGGAGCAGTGTCCATTGTTACCAAAAAAAAAAACTTGGCACCAGTCCCCAAGCATAACAAGATTAACCCTATTTCCGCGTCAACGGCATTTACAGCGAAATCGTGTAATTCCCAGCATCCGGGATGACCTCGCCTCCCCGACGTATCGCCTGGCAAAAAGCCTGCACAGCTAGCAAGAGAAGATAAAGGCTGACCAACATCTCCAGCAGACAACATGTCCTTCTCGGTCCTGTTTTGGCAAAAAAAAAAAAAAAAAAAGACTTCTGATGAGGAGACAGTCAATATTTACCATTCCTGGCCAGGATATGTGTCAATGTTTATGCTAATGTGTGATGAATTGCACTGGCTGTGAAATAGCATGCTACAATAACTTGGCTGCTGTAAAGTGACAGACAGATTTTGTGTAAATAAGATTTGGTGTATACAGTATAGTGCTTAGAGTCCGCGTAAAGTGGAAATTAATGTCTTCTAAATTTGAAAGCTTCCGGTGGCTGGAATACATGTCATACATTGTCATGAGGCTTTTTTCACGGTGCGACAACGAGGCGCTCGAAAGCGCCCATGGCAGTGTGAAGTCCCTGTCTACACTTTGGCAGTCACATTGGACTTTGCCCCACACCGAATCGATCTTCTGCCTTCTCCATACGCACACTCATGGTCAACAACGAGGTACTCTAAAGCGGCCACGCCAGCCCAAAGGCCTGTCCACACTGTGACGGTTATGTCAGGATTGCCCTCCTCCTTCACTCTTTTGCCTTCTCTCCATGATGCGCACACACTCACAGCCAACTACGAAGCGCTCTAATGCGGCTGCACCACCGAACAATGCAAAGGGAAGATGCATTTTTGGAGTCAAAGCACAACTCTGTTAAAAAAAGTCTGAATTTTCTTTAGAAGGCCTTAAGCAAACTTAAGCAAACGTATAATGTTTATGCCATAGCTGCCCTAAATTAACAGCATTCATAATTAACAATTTTTTGTCAATGAGCCACAAGCATAACCAGCGTGGGATTTGAGTGACAGCAACACAAGCAGGAGGCACTTTAGAAGTCAGTGCTCATTTCCTTTTGTAATTTGGTGACTCTGGCACCGCATTAACTCCATAGGTGGTCCTGGTCCTGTCAGTTGCAAATCACATTGCGAACAAACAAACGTGTGAGCTGTGATTGGGCAACGAGATCAGAATGCAAAGAGGCCCGCCAACCAACGCCAGCACACGAGCAATGCAACTAATAATGAGGATAACTTGCTTCAGATCTAGTCAAGTTTGACCGTCGAGGGGGTGCACGGCGTCACGCGAGCCAAGCCACTTGCTCACTCTTCCGCACGGTGAAGACTGACAGCAGGATTTAATTACATCTGACGGACGCTCGCCTAGGCGGCCGTGCACCTTGGAGCCAACCGAGGTCTCACCTGACAGACACGAGGGAGGTGCTGGGCTGGAAAACATTCGATTGACACCCTTCGCTGGAGGCCACTCGGATCCCGCACGGCCAGCGTGCTGCACAGAATGTGCTCGCCACAATTTTGTAGCACTTTATAGGGTTAGGGTTTTAGGGAGCTGTTGAGCCAGGCACTTTAGACCTTAATGGGTGAGAGGGGAAGTCAACCCAAATATATTTTTTCCCCAGAATATGTTCTATGCAGGCCGACTAGTTGAAATGTGTCATTCTGATTAATATTGCATTTGTGGAATATAAGTTAAGCAGCAAAATGCACCCACTTTTAGCTCTCTCGGGGGCGGCCATTTTGTCATTTCTTTCACTGAAGATAACCTTGAAGTTGCTCAGGGCTCAGATAACGACCAATCACGGCTCACCTGTTTTCTGAAGCTTAGCCATGATTGGTCGTTATCTGAGCCCTGAGCAACTTCGATGTCATCTTCAGTCAACAGAAGGGACAAAATGGTCGCCCCCTGAGCTAGCTAAAAAAAAGCTAGTGTTTTTCATATTCCACAAAAGCAACATCAACCAGAATGCCGTGTTTCAACTAAGGTTTGGGTTGCCTCTTACTTTAATACGTATTTTCCTTTTGTTCTAAACGTGACAAGGCGCCTACGTGACCCCACTCTTCCAGACGGGAATGCAAATTGTGAAGTCCCAAAATGCTTTACTTCAAGCTGTAATCACTGTAATTCCCTTTTCTTGTCTTCTATAAAGTACAGTTGTGTGCTGTGTGTCTTTATCTAGGAATGGGGTCTCCTCCTGTATTTTATTATTTGTTCAATATTAATTTTGTTCCACGTACACGATGCTGTGACTGAAAACTATGTGATTCCTATTCAAGTGTTGTCCAATATCAAGCCCCGATGCACCCAAAAGGCAGTAAAAGACATTGCCACTTGAGAGTGAATGATTCTTAAGTGGCAGTTATGTATTTTTTGCGTTGATTGTCATCTCTGTAGTTGTTACAGAGTACCAAATTATGCCCTTGCTAAGTAACTACTGTAGTCAAATTATTGAGAAAAGTTATGCGTTAGATAAGTCGTTATTGCAGAAATTAATATATGAGAGTAATGCGTTACTTTTTAACACGTTAGCAGCATCACTGATAGTCGCACATTGATTCGTAGAATGCTGGCATTTTTGTCACCCTGAAAATATACTGTAGCCATTCGTCCAGAAGAAACAATGTATAGATAAATATACTGTAGCCATTTGTCTCGTCAAAAAAACTATGTGTCAAGACTCTGTGTCCCAATTCTCTCTCTCAAGATAGGGTCATTCCGTGTCAAATTAACCAAACAATTTTCCCTTGCCGCTCACGTTTTCTTCAGATTTCATGGTGGGGTTGCAAATGAGAAGACCAAAACCAAAAACATTTTTGTTCTAAACGACTGCAAGAGATACAGACACTTTTCGACGAAAAACGACATGACAACCTTTGAAGACGATTACTTATTTCTCAGAAACTGGGCCCATCTCAACATTTACTGAGATGCTCTTCCACATCCTGAATTATCGACAATATCCTTTCGAGAGAAAATAAGATAATTGCATACTGATATTTAAAGTTTGCATTTCAAGTCTGCTAGAGTAAATAGAACAACTTTTGAAACAGTTTTGTTGGACTACGAAAGTAATTTAAATGATACCAACAACAGCTTTTTTTGTGGTGTAGTTTCAAAGATATACTGGAGATATTCAAATTAGAGTGAACGCTCTAATTAGCCATAGTATCTCTGCCTCAAATCAAAAGTTTTGAAAAATAAAAATTCCGACAACAACTTAAAATTCAAAGAAAAGTTGAGCGAAAATTTGTAATTTTTTTCACATGGACGCACCAAATGGTGCTGTTCTACCACAGGCTTCATTGCAATTATATCATGGTTGGTTTTACAGGCTGCATCTCCCTAATTAGCATGTCACTTAACCCACCCGCTACCGTGGTCGTTTATACTCCTCAACTTCAGAGATCGGTCAAAATTGCCCGGCAACATTAGGAACTCTGCTTTGCAAACAGCTGGTAGTGAATTAGTTTGTTACGGGTTCAATTAATCGTGCTTTGACCACATCAGCACCCGCTGCAATTCCAAATCTCCTCTACCTCCTCCTTTTGGTTGGGTTGCAACGATCACCATGATGTATGAGTCTCCTTGGCGTATCTCTCGCTGTTTGCCCAAGCTGCGATCTGTCAACGTCTCGGCCCAACTATTACAACTGAAAACCCGTCTCGCTTTGACAAGCACACATTTTGGGACACATTTATAGCGCATGTACCATAGTGACCCATCAGGCAATCGCAATGTAGCAGCGATAATGTCCCACGGATAACGATCATTTCCAAACAATGATTTCTTGATTAAGATGGTTTGTATTCAAATGAATGAAAAAGGAGAGGTGAAGAGCAAAATAATCCACAACATCAATTTCAGGAGGACAAAACCTTTGGAGGACAATAATTTCTGACTAAATTAGGCCTCCCTCTGTGGTCTATCACTTCGGTTTTTAATAATGCGTGTGATTTCTCTCTCTCTGTCTGTGTACAATTTTGCTCCAGACATTGTTTTCCCTACTCTGTTTTACCATTTAATCTGTGACATAAAACTTAACACTGTGATTGGTGATTAAGGTGTTTAAATGATGAAATCCAGGATAAAGTTCCATTTAGCTCACCACAGTACTATGGGCGTGAAAAGGTGTGTCGTACGTGACGTGAGCATGTGAGGAAAAGATGAAAAGATGTGCAGATAGCACACAGCTAGCACGCATTTGTCATCATCGAGTGTCTTCAAACTTGCTGTCCATGTGTTGGTCAAAAGAAAGAAATACGTCACCAGACCGGCAGGCCGCCATAATGACCCAATATACCACCGAGAACATCTCTGAAGATAAATTAAGACGGAGCGAGTGATTGTCCTCTCGCGGTCGCACTCCCGCTCTGTTTCAAAAGGACAACTATTTCCTGCAGTCACTGTAGTACTGCATTGGTATTCTGCTCTCTATTTAGCTTCTAGTCAGCGCACAGCAATCTGACACGCAGAACGCAGACAGGCGGCGAGCAAGACGGAAAAGCGCCGAAGACGAGGAGGAGGAGGAGCGGGAGGGAGCAGGAGGAAGCAGGAGGAAGCAGGCAGACAGGCGTCCACGGCTAGCCAGCGGTGACATCATTTTCTGCGCTGTAAAGGTTGCCTTGAACAACAGTCGTTCATGCGGCAGAAGCAAGCGAATTAAACAGCTTTGTGAAGCTGCTTAAAGGTGGCTCAGCACTTCACACACGACGGGTCCTTGAACGGGATCAGGGCTACCCGATGATTACGTTCTCGTGACTTTCGGATCCGTCCAAAGCAATGTGAGGAGTAAAGCAAAGAAAAAACAGCAATTGCTGTTCATAAATTAAGATATATGGAACACACTCTTTTCAAAACCTAGTCTAATAAAAGTCAAGTTTTGTTAGGGGTCACCACAGCATGTCATCCTTTTCCATCAAAGTCTGTCTTCTGCACACAGGGGATGGGGGATTGTAACAGTATGTATACCGGTACGTATATAGGTGGGTAATAGGGAACGGTGAAGGGGTAGGACTTAATATTAATAATTTTCGTAATTTTAGTAATTTAATTCGTAATTTTTAACTTCTTCAGAGTCCTTTTCGGACTGGCATTGGAAGTATTTTGATTTGGGGGTTTTCACTGTAAGCTCAGAAAGTTCAAATCAAATCGATGCTTAGATGTTGACTCAAAAATTCGCTATGGCATTTAATTATTATAGTCTAAAGTAGTCGCATACAAAGTCACTGACAGCAATACTTGAGTAAAAGTACATATCTTAACAAAATAACCTTAGTATTGTAAAAATGATAAGTGAGAGGTTAGAATCATGCTTAAGTTTATTTTGTTTACTTCAGTGGTGTAGCTAAAGATGTGTGTTGGCGCACGAGCCTCATTTTAATGACCTCCACTTTTCAGTATCCCTACCCCATTAGTCCAGGCAAGAACATTTTTCTGCTTTGTATGTCACTAGTCAGGCATTTTGTAAACAAACATTTTCTTTGGATTTTATGATGTAAAACCAAGCTGGTTAGGGGAAATGTATTGGAATAAAAGTGTAAAATTTCCATAAATAAAATGTACAGATGTGAAATTTTACTTACGTACTGTTACAAAGTATTTTTATTCCGTTACCTCACGAGACTGATCAAAAATGTGCCGTAGAACTCCTGCCAAAATACCGTCACATCAAGCTGATATTTTACCCCTATTACGAATGATTTTAGGGGAGCAAAACCCATTTCAGAATTTATCAGCGTGAAACAAAGGGAGGGGAAATATAAGTGCGGTGGGAGGGGAAGTGCTGACAGTGGTCAAAGGTAAAAAAAGAGATAAGTGGAGTGAACACAGTGAGCGCAAGAGAGAAAGAGAGCGAGTGTCTTGTTGGGAGGTGAAGAAGAGATGGAGAATCCAGATAGCCTTGAGAGGGGAGGGGGGGGGGGGGTTGCCGGACCCGGCGAGACGGATGAATGTGCAGCAGAGGCAAAAGCACAGAATATATGGAAATGGGATATGTCAGTAAGGGAGGAAGGAGGAGGTCTAAAACATAACAGAGTTTGACATGAGCTGACAGCACAGGAGCACTTGAAGGCGGTAGAAGCAGCTAAAGAGACAATAGGCCTGCAAAGAAAAGAAATCCAACAGTGTTTGATATCCCTAAAATTCCACCATCTGACCTCCTTCCAAGACTCATCTAGTCACATCTATTTGAACAATTCAAATAGATAGTCCAAATCAGAGGTGCTCAAAGAGAGCGAATCCGACCTCTGGGCCTTTGATGGCTTTAACCAGAGTTTAACCCTAACTCCTCCTTGTCCTCCATCTCACTACCTCACACCAAGGAAATCACTGAAGTGTGACCTGAGTGCAGGATACCTTTGAAAATCCAGGAAAAGACTTCATAACGCTTCATGGGGCCCATCATTTTTCAACAAGACCCTTGAAGAATCTGAATAATGAATGACACATTTTCGCAGAAACTTTCAGGCAGTGTGTTGATATTACATTATAATCCAATTGTCAGGCCTTGTCTACCAAGACAGCTCTAGTTCCATATTTAATCACGGCTATCCAACAAATCCCTATCGACAGGAATGGAGAGCCCCAAATTCTAAAACTGTGAGTTGTTTATGGAAGAAGAAAGATACTTTTCAAAGGCCGGCTGGTCCCTTACCTTCCTTGCAGTACTTCCCCTTGAAGCGGGTGTAGGTGCAGTCGCATTGAACCTCTCCATACTGGATAGAGCAAAAGCCTCCATTGAAGCAGGGATTCTGTTTGGTGCAAAGGTACTCCAGGTCGCTCTGGATGCCTTGGCTGTTCAGCAGGGTGGGTGGTGTCTCTCCCACCTTCAGGTTGGAGATCAAGCCCATGAAGGGGGGTTCATACTTGACCGTACTGGAGGTGAGTGCGGAGAGGCGCACGTCGGGCGGTATTCCACCCACAAACAGGTCGCTGACTACGGCCATCTCCTTCCGCTTGGACTTGACCTCGGCCACTTTGGTCTCGCCGTCCACCATGAGGAGTGTTTCCCGGTAGTTGCGGGTGAGCAAGACCATGTGCCAGCGGTCGTCATTGACCCGCGTCTCCAGGTGCAAAACGGCCGGCTCGGCGCAGTGGATGGCGAAGCGCAGCTGGAGGCGTCCGCCGGCGATCAACAGCTCCAGGAAGTCACAGTTGCCGCCATCATCCAGGTAGAGTACTAAAGCTTTGCTGATGTTGGTCTTAAGGCTGAAGCTCAACTCGCCTACCGAGCCAGCCTCCCAGCGCCCATAGCGGGCCCACTGGCCGGGTGCACCTCCAAACTCCAGCGTCCTCACTCTGGAGAGCAGGCTGAGGAGGGCCAACGGCAACAAGGGCCAACACGGGAATCTAAAGCCCCTTATCATGATGTAATTTCTCAGGGTCTAAATGATGCAGAGGCAGGACCTTTTTTTTTGCTGCCGTCAATAGATTTGAAATGTGAGTAACAATTATTCACTCTTGGAGCTACCCGAGAAAAAGCCTAGCAGGGGCCTTTTTTTCTTTTTTTCAATTTTCCCAACAACTCAGCAGTTCTTTTTCCAGATCTCCCTGATCTAATTCTTTGTCCTTATCCTAACTCTCCTCCGCCTCTCCATCAGTTGGTGCCTCTAGGATTCTGAGGAATGGAATGAAAAATAATAGAGCATAAACGGAAAGGAGAGGTCAGGGCCAGTTCTTTTGAAGCCTCTTGGTCTCTCTAAGACCAAAGTACTCCTGATCTCAGTGGACAGCCATTCTTCTCTGGAGTAGGACGAATTAGGTAAGTATGAGTCCCATCATGACTGGGGCGAGGCAGGATCTGGGAAAGACAGACAAAACACATTCCTTTAATCAAATATGCCTGCTTTTTTTGGTTACCAACATTATGAGAACAAAGTTGAGGTACTGTATGTGCAGCAAGTGTGTACGAAGCTTGTTGATGCAAATGAGCATCGTTTGGCCTTGGCATAGGTTTGCCCGAGCACCGCTGATGAATGTGTATCTTGAGATCTCGAGATCCATGCATCGGGTCATTACTGACAGCAAACATATGCAAACACACACAGCATTGAATCAAATGGAATCGACGGTAAAGTGCTGCCAACTGAGTGGAAATTTGAATAGATGGCCTTGACCCTGAGACTTGGCTCGCAATTCCGTCAGTCGTTCCTAGCATCGCTCCCCTTTCTGCTCTCCTGACAGTGATGGCGTCGGATTAAAAGCGCAGGCGGGACGGAGAGTGTGTCATCTGCATAATCAACCTCTCAGAGGCGTGATGTTGACAGAGGAAGATGAGGGAGGGCCAAGAGGGCTCATCAGCTCTGAGAGGTTGGAGGCAATATATTTCTGGTTTTCTTTGGGTCGTGCTTATATTAATACGATAGAGAAGGAACAATCTTCTGCTTGAGTTTCAAATGTAAAGGAGGAAGTCAACAAGGAATTTTTGAAGTCCGACACTTCGCTTCTATCCATTTAGAGTATCTGACAATTGAATGGCTAGATTCTCAATTCATCAGGATATTGCTTTTTCAATTTGATAGCATGTGCGCCAGACTGATGGCATAACAAATGTGTAAGGCATAGCAGAGCGTTGAAATCTGTTGTTTTAGTCACAGTCCGTCTGTGTGTTTGCTGACGAGACAACCCTCTGACATCTGAAAGCCTCTCGAATCGACGGCCCAAACGCAATATTTAACTTTCCCATGTCAGGTTGATGGCAGTAAGCCTGTTGCTGACTTTGTTGAATGCCAAAATTCAAGGACATCGAAGAAGCTTAACAAGACTGGAGGCATAACTCGAGCTCTCTGGATGGTGCTCGTGTGCATGTGCCAATGCTTTGATTGTGCTTGCAGCCCTTGTGGAGTTACGGCAGCTCTCATCTGGGAGTTCAATTCATACACGCATTTCAAATATTGTCATTTGATCCAAACTGAATGATTGCAGTCTTCGTCGCAATGTAAAAACATATGGTCCAGACAAAACTGCGACCCGTGTCTCGCATCAAAAATGCAATAGGCGGTACAAACGACTAAATCCAGTGCATTGCGTTTTGTTTCATTCCCGAATGCATCTCAGCTGTTGCCTTATATAAAAGGACAGCTCTCTCACTGGCGGCGCGAGAGGCAAGTTGAGTGAAAGAGCAATCTGCACACCCTGACCCGACTCCTTGTCAAAGCGAAGCTGTGCAACGCCTCAGGATAGCTGCATGGTCATGTGAGCGAGAAGCGACCTATTTCCTCCCACATCAAAACCCCGTGGGAGACGTTGGCATCGGGATCTTGACACAAACCCCCATCCAACCCCATCACTTGAGGTGTCTATGGCGCAAACTGTCCCATTTCATATTTTGAAAATCCTCACTTGTGGCAAACTTGGACTTGAAGTTGTGTGGCACAAAAAATGGAATCTATAATATATTATGTAACATAGCATAACTACAGCAAACCCAATCAGATCCAGATCCTCCTTCAGATAAAACGCACATGAATTATATGTATGTCCTAGCTACTGGTGCTACCTAACCTGTGTGTGTATGTGTGTTTACTTTGCTGCTCGTTTGACATGTTCTTCCATTTCCGACGTCAACAATGGCTTTGAGAAAGTCAGACAAAGAATAAAGGAAGTACTGTATAGCTCAAACACGTATTTACATATTCATTCGTTTGCACAAACATCAGTGTGTGAGGATTATACGCCGTTAATACACACTTACGACCTAACAAAACACACGTACACACTCACCCGCTGCCTATTCAAGTCAGGCAGGAGTCATTAATCCTATCCTGTAAGAAGCTCAGCGGGGAAGCATCCGTCAGCATGAGGCCGCTGCTGCTGTGCTCTAATTAACCAGAGACTCACGCCGAGAAACTTTTAATATTCAGCATGGGCAACATGCAAAAAACAGAAGTTGTGTCATGCAAATTCAGGGGGAAAAAAAATGCCACTTAGTCATTTTGGGGTATCACATTTGAAAAGCAAACTGGGGAGCCATCACAACAAGACAAGGAAGATTTACACTTTGTGGAAAAACAAATTTCATTCAGATTGACAGAAGAGATTTTTTTCTCCCAGATTTGGGCCAGAAAATTGAAAACTACCAAGAAAAACAAACAAACTAATAAAAACCACTTCCTCCTTGGCGGAGGTAATAAAAAGAATGTGCAAATTAAATGCCAAGCTCCCTGATGGAGCCGATCCAGATGCAAGCGCTCCTCGTTGCTTTGATGGGCCTCGTCAGCTCTAAGCCGCCAGTAGAACGGCGGCGCTAACTGCATTTATCCCCGATGAGGAGATGCTAATGAAGCAGATCAAGAGCTTTAGCCTTGCCGTTAGCTCGGCAGATTAATCTCGACTTTCAGCGGGAGTCCTCGTCGCTTCACTGTTTTGGCTCGGATACCTTGACAAGGTGACTCATCGGGGGGAAATACGATCGCTGTGCAAGCTGAAATGTCGCTTCTGATGTTTTGACCCCAAAACTGTTCGAAGCAACTCTCAGTACGACGCATTCAGTTTAGTGAGGTTTTTTTTTTTTTAAATACAGCTTTTGTATTGGATCTTAGATGTTCGTGACTCACCTGCAATAGGTGAAAATCTGCGATGTCAGGTAACGATATAAAAACATTTTCCCTCCGTTTTCAGACAACTTTAGTATAAATTCATTAAAAAAAAAAAAAGATCACTATAAATTGAAGATTTACCCAAAACTAGCGGGGCCAAGATGGGTGTGATGCAGGGTAAGAATTGTTTTGCATTTTTTATTTACTTCAGGTACTTTTTATTTCACTCTGACTTTTGCTTTTTAAATTCAGATAGTTTTATTTTGCTTTTCCAGCAAATTTGTCAGGTTTTAGTAGTTTTACATTTTGGGACAATGCATTGTTTTAATGTAGTTTTTATTAGTTTTAGTGTTTGTTTTAGGTTTTTTTTTAATCTATGGAGTGTTTATTGAGTGCAAGATAAAAAGAAAAGTATTTTTAAAAAAGTAAACTACTATTCTCAAGCGATGTTTGACTTTGCTTGTGTGAACATACAGAAATTTCAAAATAAATTTATTTAAAGTGAACCCCGAAAGTTCATGCATGATGTTTAGCGACTAAGACGGAGGACATTTTTGCTTTAATTATAGTTAGTCATAATAAACGTAAGATGTCATCTCAGTTCGTTTTCGTTTTTTTTTTTTTTAAGCATTTTACTTTTGATTTGATTTTGTGGAAGAGGAGTTCAAGTACAGCAGGGGTCACCAAGTCCGGTCCTCAAGGGCACCTATCCTGGATGTTTTCCATCTCTCAGTGCTGCAACACACCTGTTTCAAATACTCTGTATCGTTATCAGACTTATGAAAAGCTTGCTGATGAGCTGCTCATTTCAATCAGGGGTGTTGCAGCGGGGAGAGATGGAAAACATGCAGGATAGGTGCCCTTGAGGACCGGACTTGGTGACCCCTGAAGTACAGTATCTTGGGGTCTTGTTCAGGAGTGAGGGGAGGATGGAGCGGGACGACAGGCGGATCGGTGCAGCGTCAGCAGTGATGCAGACTCTGTATCAGTCTGTCGCGGTGAAGGGGCGCTGAGCCGGAAGGCGAAGCTCTCGATTTACGCGTTGATCTACGTTCCAATGGTCAAGAGCTGTGGGTCGTGACCGAAAGAAAAAAGATCACGGATACGAGCGGCCGAAATGAGTTTCCTCCGCAGGGTGTTCGGGCTCTCCCTTAGAGGTAAGGTGAGAAGCTCGGTCATCCGGGAGGGGCTCAGAGTGGAGCTGCTGCTCCTCAGAATTGAGAGGATTCAGATGAGGTGGCTCAGGCATCTTGTCAGGGTGCCACCTTCACACCTCCCTGGTGAGGTGTTGCATGTCACACTGGGAGGAGGCCCTGAGAACGAGCCAGGACACACTGGAGGGACTAGGGTATGTATCCCGGATGGCACGGGAATGCCTTGGGATCCCTCGGGGAAGAGCTTGGGGAAGTGGTTGGGGAGAGGGAAGTCCGGGCTTCCCTGCTTAAGCTCCTGCACCCGCGACCCGACCTCGGCTAAGCAGAAGACAATGGATGGATTTTATTTCGTTTATGAAAATGTTTTTCAAGATTAGTTTTCGTTGACTACAAAAACCTTTCATTTCAACATTTCATCGATTTCTGTCGCGGAGTGAGACATTCAGTGAGGTTTGTATCTGGAATGTTAAACTGCCATCCAAGGCAGCCGGGGGCAACTCCAGCATGTTTACAGTATGCAACTTTATCTCTCTGAGTAAGATACTCAACTACTTCCTGTTGAGATGTTGTGCATGCGTGAAATGCTTGCTGTGGGCGCCGAGGGAATATGGCCGATTAGGTTTGAGTGCGTGGGTGGTGCTCAGTGTGCGTGTGTGCGTGTGTGTGTGTGCGTGCATGCCCGCCAGCATGCGTGTGGCTGTCCCGGTGCCTGGAGATGTTTTTGGGTAGGAAAGCACAAGGCTCACTGGCCAGGCCTTGAGACTCTCCCGCTTCCAATTAACCAGCCCAGCAGCCTGCAGCTCCGCCAGCCTTATCTGGGAGAAAAAGAGGCGAGGGTTTCAGGGGCGACCGAGTGAGACAGCACGCAGGAAAAAAGACAGAGAAGCCTGGCGTAGATAACAAGAAGACGAGCCGACAGAGGAGGGAAGGGAGACAGCGGCTTGCTTGCTCCATATCTTTCAACTCCAAAAACCTCTTTCTTCCCTTCCATCCCTTCATACTCTCTGCAACAAGCATCTGTACAATAGTCAGAAAATAGCCACTGAGGTGAAAAAGTACTTTCATTCAACAGCTGATGTAAAAATACACCTCAGGCTTCAAGTTGTTTAAAGCCATTCACACTTCAAGTTCGATGTCATAAACACAAAACAAAAAGAATCACGTGTAATCAAAGGAAACAAACAATGCCCTAGGGATGTCCTCGCTAGTGTAATGCTAAAACATAATTGAAGACAGCATAGAAAGGCTAACAATTAGCATTGTAGTCTCTGTGTTACAAAACCTTAAAGCAACGGATATTTGAACACATATGCTGGAGTAACAGATAATGTCATTTTCACAGGCATATATTCTTTATCCTCTGCAAAAAAAGACGGCTATCACTGTACGATCTTCAGTGATGCCAGTAAGGCGTTACTCAATAATGACTGCCATTTTGGGTAACTAGTAATCTAGCAGATTACTGCATCTAATTTAGTAGTCTGATAAAAGGTACTATTCAAAGAATGAATGCATTACTTTGTGATAAATCAAAACAGGCATAAATGTAGAGCATGAGAAAGTTCATCTTTTCTGTCTATCTTTGACAATAGTTGACAAATGCCACTAGTTGCAGAAGAGAGTAACATGAGGCGCAAGCCATTGATTGCACACCAAATTCAGCCACGGTCCGACGCATGCATGGTTCGCACGTTCAACAAAAGTGAGAGTTACCAAATAATAAAATAAAACACAGCCTTTTACTAACCAACAGGCACACAACAAACAACTGTACCTTATTGAACATAAAAGTCGTGAAGGGAAACGATTTACTATCTATTAACTATTATCTTCAAAGGGTGAAGCATTATGGGGTGAGGTCATCTTGGCTCCATCGTCTTGGGGGAGTGATGAGCAGTTAAAAATGTGAAGTTAAAAAAGACTGCCTTCGTTTTATATATAAAAAAATGCATTTATGTTCAGTGAAATCCAGAAAGACAGTCAAAGTCAAAAAGGCTGTCTTTCTTTAAATGTTTAATTAAAACCTTGTCCTTAAATATTGCTGTTAAAAATGCATGTCCAATAAAGTACTGGGAAAGCCAGTTGCCATTTTTATGTGAAGCGAAATTGTCGGTGTCTGCTGAAAGGAACTAATACAATAACTTATCTAACTCTACTTTTAAAATCAAGTAATCGGTAAAGTAACTAAGTTACTTTGTAAAACAATTAATAATTGACCAACAAAGTTGCCTCTAAAATCAACCAATCAGTTAAGTAACCGAGTTACTTTTTCAAGGTAACTATGGCAACACATTGATCATACTGCATGCAGAATGTAGACAATCTGTAGCAAACGTACGGCAAGCTGAGACTTTCTTCAAAGTCGAGACGTCGCCGCCATGACAGCGACGCTTTTACAGCGACATCCATCCATGAACGCAAATTGGCTTTTATCTCTTTGATCCTCACAGGGCCCGAAGGCCGCGGGAGGGCAAGGATCCATTTGCAAAAATCCTCACATTGGAGCATTTGTGACACTTTGCAGCGTCAGCGCAGTCAAAGAAGAATGAGAGCAAACACTGCAGGCCTGCAAGGAGCAATGACTCAGGAACTGAATATTGAACTCGATAGCGCAGCTTTGCAGCGTCCATTCAGATTTGTTCACCGATACGAGACAAAGCACATTGCCACGTGCACTCCGTGAGCAATGTGTTTAATGTCACGCCCCTGGAAGACATTGAGCTCATCACGGGACTCTCAATTCACTTAGCACCCTTTCGACGGTGGCATATTGATCCGCTCCAATGCAAAACCTCACCGCCCGTCTCCGGGCCTCGGCTCCTCTTGCGTGCAACGCTCGGCATCGCGCCTCCTCCTCCTCCTCCTCCTCCTCCTCTGCCGCATCGTCTGCTCCCATGCGGAGGCCACAAGCGAGGAGCGACGTGATGAAACACACAAGCCATGTCTCCCCTCCCCGAAAAAAAAGCACCGATTCGTCTCTCCTTTGGCGGGCACAGTTTTTAATCCGAGCGAGCGGGAACATGCACGGGCATGGCGGTGCCGCTTTGTGACTCACAAGAGGGAAGTAGCACGAACGGGGCTTGAGAAGATGCGAGGTGACACGCAGCTTTGTCACCGCGCATACACATATGGACAGCGAGACACAAATAGAGAACTATGAAAAACACCACGTGAATATGTGTGCATAATGTGCACATATTTACAAGCCTCTAGGCAGATGTCGTTTGAGAATAAAGAAATAGATTATGCAAGCAATGCTTACTCTTTCTGGATGGAAAAAAAAACAAAAAAAAAAGGTAATGCAGGAGGAATTCTTTGAGCATCCAACCTGAACAAACCGCTCTGTCTTTGGGGATAGCAAAGATGGAAAAAAGCTGAATAGACAAAGAATGCAGAGGTACAGTTTGTTGTGAGAGGGTAAGTGCCCTCAAGGAGGCTGCTTTTGTTCACCATTTACAGAGCAAGGAGCAATGTTATTAAAGTTAACAAAAGCTAACGAAATAACGGACAATAAAATTGAAAAAACATTTTCGCTGAAAAAAAAAAAAAAAAAAAAATTAAATACCTTTAAAGTAATTGAAACTACATCTTACGTTTATAAAATGAACTATAGTTACAGTGGAAATGTCCTCTGTTAACATCTTTGACCATTAATATTTTACCTTGAGTTTTCGGGGTTCATTATGTATTGCTTTTAAAATTGCTGTACATCCGTACAGAAGACAGAAGGTCAAACAGTCGATTGAGAGTTGTAGCTTAGTTTAAGTGGCCTTTTATTTTAATCTTGCACTCAACAAATATTCCATATATTAAAAGAAAATAAACCTGACACTAAATCTAATAAAAAATTAAACTAAAACAAAGTATATTTGACTAAATAAAAACAAACCTGCTCTAAAAACGAATTAAAACTAAGTGAATTAAAAACAAAAAGGCACAACAAAATATAAATTAACTATGAATAAAAATCCAAAGCTATTATAACATTTGGCTTGGAGACATACTGTACAGTTTTGAACACGGAAAAGGTACATTGGAGTCCAAAAAATGATGTCATTGGTGCAATATGTTGACTGAAAGATGCTCAAATTCTTTGTAGCACAATGCTAGCACTGCTATATTTTTCTGCTATGTCAGACAGCCAAAATGTCACGTTTGCATGTTTTTGCCTCCTACATCCAAAGTGTCACTGTCAAAGTGACTTTAAGAAGCTGAACGCTGATGGATTTCAAGTTGCAATGTGTCACAACCGACGGGATTAGAGGCAGCTGTACAAAAAAAGACCGATGGTACGAGACTGTCACTCACTGCATCCGTTCGTGTTCGACGATTATAAAATCGTTGACGGTGGAAAGTACGGATGCAACGAAGTGTGGCTTTTTTCTGTCTTGACATGCTCTGCTGGGCGCTTGGAGGACAAACAACGAGGTAAGTGCGCAAACGAGCCAAAGCAGTGAACAACAAATAAAAAGGAGCAAAACCTGTTTGGAACAGTCATGCAATCATGTGTTTGAACACAGCAGCGCACGGAAGATCACGCCTTGGCAAGCATGGTGGCAAGGAACAGCACGCGTAATGGAGTGCCGGGCCCGTGATGCGAAGGGGAAGGCCAAGAGGAACCGAGCGGGGCCGCAACATCCCGTTCAATTTTGAAACGGCGCCGGCTCAGAGAACAAACACAAAGGCTTTCATTACAGACTCGTCCCAGGTGAAGGCAGAGACTAATTCATGGTCTTGGAGCAAGCAGCTCGGGAGAGGGATAACTGAAGAAATAGACCCAAAGGCAGTTAAGGCAGGCCGAAGGGGGCGGGGAGGGGGGGGGGGGGGGGGGGCGCTTCAATACCGGTGGCCATCAAGAACATTTTCTATTTCAATGGAGCACTGAGCAGCAGAGCAGACCTCCGTTGTGATGTCATCCAGCGATGGACAATGCGGGGCGCAGCTGCATTCATTAATATTCCTACACTCTCGCACTAATTTGAAATTTGAATAATTCCGGCAGATGGCGAGTTAACTTTGAAAAGCTTGACTTGACCGGAATTTGACATGCGGTAACTATTGTGTGCAATGAGACCAAGCCGCAACAGGAGGATTTGTCGGCAGCCATCCGGGGGCACTGAAACGTAGCACCCCACCTTGGTCCTATCAATTGTACTGAAGAGTGGCTAATTTGCAAATTTTTAACAAGAGCAAATTGAATTCTTTGAGGTGGAATCAACCTGACATTTCCGGATGTGGTCAGGGTAACGATGGAGAACCTCTGGCCATCAAATCTTTCCACCAGACCAAGCTGCGGATCGGCAGGTCACTAACCTATAACCTACAAATGTGTACCATTGCCTGACCTTTATGAGCTAAAACAGGACAGTTATTCAAAAAATGTTTACAAAGATCAGCTATAGCTTTGAATTTACTAAGAGGATTTCTAAACACCACAGAAGTTAATGGGAAAAGATTTGTGTTCCCCAGACCGGAAATGCGTCAACATCAGACAACACAGAGCTGGGCATTTTACTGAAATTTCTCGGTCCGTTAATCGCCTTCCGTCTGCAGCCTGGCTACTCTTCCGCCATCCGTCAATCCATCTTTTTGTCAGGCTGGTCCAAATAGTAATCGCCTATAGACCAGTCGATCATTCCAAACGGGATTCCGTTAGCGTTCCAGTCGATCAACTACGACCAGCACGAGCCATCTCCCCACCCCCCGCTGAGCGCAATTTGAAATGAAAGACTCACGTGGCATGGAAGCCTCACTGCGGCCAGACTAAATACGTCTCCTTCCAGGACCCGGAAGCTGTCAAAAAGCCTCGGCCGTGGCCAACGGGAAAAGGAAGGCCATGGAAGCCTCACCATGAAAATAGAGGACGAACAATTCCATCGCTGGAAAAAATGCTTAGTCCATCTATTTATTTATTTTTTTCGTCTTTCATTTATCGCCTACAAAAATGGGCATCCATCATAGGCCGATAGACGCACCGGTCTGTCAGCTAGGCGGAATGCCCAGCTCTTCGCTTTTCTTCTTTGACCTTATAAATATTTTACATTGTTTGTCTTCAAGGAATGCAATGCTGTGAGCAAGGTATTGGCTACCAAAGGCAAAGTGAAGTAGTTTATCATTATGTGGCCCAACAAGGGGGGGGGGGGGGTTATAGCAAAACTACATGCTGGTTTCGAGTAAAACCGAACTGGCTGATCAATACATCATGAAAATTGATTGGCTGGCTCGTGAGTGAGATGCCCTCAAAATAGCCTTGTTGGTGGACAAACACACCACGCATGATCTCTTAGCTAATAGTTTACATCCATCTACTCGTATACATCTCACGTGAATATTTCATGAAGCTTGTTGTCGCTGATTGATGATGTGGTTGCTTTTATCGAGACCTTGTCCGGGGAGATTGATTCCGCCGCTGCGGTTGATATTTCAGGTGTAATTGCATTTTTATGGCAGACTTTTTTTTTTCTTTTTTTTTTTTTATACCTCCATTGCTATGATGTACTTATTACGCATGGTTTGTTAGTTGGCAGGATTACAGAAAAACTACTTTATGATACGGTATGTAAGACTAAGATGTTAGATTAGATTGGAGTCACAATTACATATCTGTGTGTATTTCCACTGTCAACAAAGCAGATGCATTTACTTGTCTATTCTCTCTTAACAGCTTCCAGTTGACAATGAAAGGACTTGTAAATAGTCTCAGGAAGTCCCGTTCACCTGAACAGAGAGTATCAGTGAGGGAATTATTTCTGTCTAACAGCAGAAGGTCACTGACAAAGGCTGTGCGCGCACACATGCATGCAGAGTGGAAGGGGGTGGGGGGGGGGGGGCTATGCTGACTTTTGCGGTCCCAGGTGAAGTGGCTCCCCACTGGGTTTGACTCAAGCAAGTCGCGGCCGGCGGCTGGGAAGAAGTAGGGAGAGGACGAGAGTGTCAGAGCTGGTTAAAAATGTATGGCCCCGCTCTCGGTGGCCCAACAATGAGTGTCCTCATTCCTCTCCCGTCACCTCTGGCAAATTCAAAGGAGGGCGAAGACAAGGGCGGGGCCCAAAATGTCAGCAGTTTGGATAGTATGCTAGCATTAATTGTAGAGGAGAAAAAAAAAACCTTTCCAAAGACTAACAGACTCTTCCATAGGCACCAAGACTGAGAAGAAGGAAAAAAGGTGACGAAAAAGATGACGACAAGGGTGTTTTTTGTGAGAAAAAAAGTAGAAAAGGTTCAGAGTTGGCTCGCCTATTAGCCAAAATTAGTAAAAGCTAAGGCTAATGCTAATACTTAGTATCAACAAACCTCATTAGGAGGCATGGTATGGGTGGGGGGGGAAATCGATGAATGGCCATCCTTTCCTGGTGTTTTGCTCGTCTTGGTTAGAGGGTTAAGATTAGGGTTGATGACATTTTTTCTTCTCTTGGTTTGGCGCAGTTTGAATGGAACCAATAGTCACTTGGAAACTAACAGTAGCCATTTCTCAAACAAAGTTTTGTCCTAACACGACAACGCTATCCTAGAAACACAAGGCACCTTATGACGCATGCTTCCCAACATCTTTCTGGACAGTCCAGTGGCATATTTGCGGAATAAAGTGGCAACGAGGCGTTATACATCCAAATGTTGATATTCCACCGCTTGCACACTTCCTGCCGTTGTGTGCCAAAGAGGCGACGCTGTTTTCGGCGAGGTGAAGTCAGCCAAGCAAAAGTTGATGCGCGTTAGTGCCTCCGACTCCAATACATGGCTCCTTTTCATATTTGTTCCCGTCTTGCGCGCGCACAAAAGACTCCCACTTCGCCGTGCGGAGATTGCCGCTCCGCGCCAAGCGCGGCCCCTCCTGATTCAGAACCTCGGGAGTGAAGTGAAAGCATCATGGAATGCACCCCGAAAGGACACGCAAGCCAAGGAGTATCGCGGTGAATATTCCATATAGACCTTTGCAGTCAGGATTCATGTTGACTCATTATGCAAAGCAACGATTGCATCAAGAGAGGAATCATCTCTTGCGTGTTGCATAATTATCGGTGTGCCATCTAAATGACTTTCTGCAGATCAACATACTGTGTGTTACGAAATGTGCGCAGGCATTCCTAATTTGTTAATTATGTCATTAATGTCTACTCAGATTTCTACCAAATCTGAGACTACATGATGATTGATACTCAGATACAAGGAAGCTGTTCTTGAAATGGCGTTTTGGCACTTCTCCCACATACATTCATGATGCGTGTTGGATTTATTTCGAGAGGAGGTGAAAAGGGGAACAATATTGCATTCGCTATGACTCCCAAAGTGCGTTTAGCAGTCCGATACTAAGCTCACACTCAATGTAAAAAAAAAAATAAGTGTCATAGTGGATCGGACTTAAATGGAGCCGCCAGAGGCAGCGAGAGGGTCTCCGATGTGGCGCGAGAAGATGCGGATGATATACGACGTGCGCCCCAACTGGATGGCAAAATAGCGGCGCCCGTCCACTTTGAATCGCAGAGGCCCACGGACACAGATGCACGCCGTTGCGTCTGACCCCGAGGGCACATTGGTGACATCTTGACAGCTCTGCGGTAGTTCTTTGGGGGCGAGGGCTTGGGACTACGACAACATCGCTATAATCATCGTCTCAGTCTCAAGACGGAAAAGTGGGGCAAAGTCCATGATCTTGATTTTATTTGGTGTCTACAACATATATGTCGTCAAGCAAGTTCCATTCAACGCGCTGCAAGGGAACGATTAGTGATGTATGGGAGACGCTCGGTCAAGGTTTGAGCATTACTGTTTCAAGCTGATGGACTCTATCCATTATTCAACAGGATATTTCAACAAGGTAAACTGACAGAGTGGAGGAGAGCGGGGCCAGATTGCTATGCACGGGCAAGGTGCCAGCGGCAGGAGTAATGCCGAGTAAAATGAATGGCGTGCACTTTTCGAGCGCGTGGCAGGCAGTGTAGAAAACGTCGGGGTCAGCGCTTGTACCTGCAAACGTTTCATTAACCTTTGTCCTCGCGGTGAGCAATACATTATGCAGCCACTTCATAAGGTTCAAGATGGAAAAGAAATGATGCCTTGAAACAAGAGCGTCCACGCTCGTATCCCCTAAGCACATCTCAAATCAGATTTCCCCATTGAAATGAACGGAAATGCTGTTAATCTGTTCAATCACACTTGATAGTATTGTGCTTCATACCTCATAGCATGCAAAAAATATATATTACTGTTTTTGCCATGTTTTTTGCTTCAATTCAATTAAGTCTTGGCCACCTGGGGGCGGCATACCACAGATATGGAGACACACAGACGCGTCTCGCAACTGACTCGGTAAGATGCACTAATATAGAACACAGAATATATGCTTATGAGTATTGTTATATTGTCTGTCTACATGTTGCTCCCCTACTGAAGTATCTGTTGCTTAAAGGTTTACAACACTGTGACATTGCCACAGTCATAGCATGGTTATGGCATTTTGCATTGTTTGTTAGCATTAAGCTAAATTGACGATTCAATCAAAGCTTTTAGTTTTTTTTTAAAAATAAACAACATGCAACTATTTTATTTCTGTTTGGTTTGACAGTAAACCTCACCTGGAAGTGCCACTAAAGAGCTCCCAGCCTGTGAAGTGAGTCGAGTTCACTGCATAAGCCATCAGCCAAGCAAAGCATCGAAAATGCTGAATATATTTTTACTCAGCTCTTGTGTTGGATCTAATTAGATTCTGCAGGTGTCGCTAATAAAGTGGCCATCTGAGTGGATAATAGCGATCCACCCCTTCAAATAGAACACATATTTGTCCGCGGGGTGGAAGTTGAGACGTGGGCATGCCTCGCGTGGTCTGACATGGGGAATATAGAGCGTTTCCATGAACGTGAGGTTATTTATTTACGAGGGGTGAGTGGGCAATAAAAAAAAAGGAGGGAGTGAATAGGTGAGGCAATAATCCTGCCGCACGCTGTCAGTAACAGTTGGCATGGCTTTGTGAGTCCCTTGCCTCCCCTACTGGATTACGCACACAAGCACTCTGACGTCCTCGACTAACAATAGCACAATTTTCAATAATCCTTTTTTTCTTTTTTTTCCTTTTTTGCCACGGCGCCCGACTTGGTTCCCTTTCACTCCGCTGCTTTGCGATCTCCCGGCTCCTCATGTATTCCATTTTCTGGTCATATCTAAGACTCATTGAGGCAGGTCCGTTCCAGGAAATGGATGCCAGACAAAGCGCGAAAAAGCAGCATGAGTGAAGAATCAACGTAATTGGCCAGCGAACAAAAGGGGTTTGTGTTTGGCTTTAATGGCACCCGGGCTTCTGAGGATAATGAAAGCGTTTTCACATGCTTCTCAACACTTTAATTGCGGCAGACTGGCACAATACAAGCACAAATACCGGTCGACAGCACATGTCAATAAATGAAATGTTATTTTGGACAACTTTAGCTGAAAACAGAAACGTACAAAGTTGCACTTGAAGTTTTGAAGTTGGTACTACAGTATTGGACTCGTTGTTTGGTTTTTATTAGCTCTTTTTGCCAATTTTTTTGCCTTTGAAACAGGATTAGAATAGTTTTTGAATTCTCGTCAGTTTTTGTTTCTTAAAAAGTCCAATCAGCTAACCTTTATGACACCTTACCTTCACCTTATGTGGATGATGTCATCAGGCCAAGGAGAAATGAAAAGGTGCTTTCCTTTCCAATATAGGAAAGGACAACAGTGTTTCAAATGACGTCATCGCGCAACAACGAGCATTGCTGACTTCTCGAGCTCGCGCATTTTACCTGAAAAATAATGAAAATGATACAAATACTAATTTTTGCTGAACCCTGAAATCTCATATATGGTATTCATTGACAAAGATAAAAAAAACAAACAAAAAAAACATTTTTCCTCATTTTAGTTAATTTTATAAACATAATATGTAGTTTCAGTTGGTTGTATTGAACGCTTTTTCCTCTGCACAGGTGGATTACGTGACGCTATGGTAAGTTAATCGGCAACAGGGCGCAGACATCACATTCAGAAAATTAAACGCCAAAGGGAGCGGGGAGGGTGGACGTCACGCCGCAATAAAGCCTGTCCGTTCAGGAAAAATCCATACATTTTCCTGAAATTCCTGATGGCCACCACGCCCCCGGGTTGGATGAATCTCAATATAAAACTCAAATACAGGAGCTCTTGCGCAATTTACACATTGGTCATTACAATTTATTTTCCTTCAAAACTCCTTTTTATACATTGTAGGACCAACATTTACTTTTGCGGAAAGCAACAGCGTTTTCTGTTACGCAATGATGCTGAAACATCAAGAAAGCATAAGTTATAAATTCATTTGTATTCCAAGCCGCGCTGTTAGCCTTGGAGGCTCCGCATCTTTGCGTCACACAACTTGCCAGAGGAAAATTGAGCAACATTCATGCGGGCTCGCGGCGAGCGCCGACCATATGCTACTTTGAAACTTGGAATCTGGGAGACGAGTCCGATTTCACTGTTTGCGCCGCAGAAGGATTAGTTAGCTAAAAATACAAACACGCTGGCGAGGAAAACCAACACATCGCTTGCCAAAAGTCCACCCACCTGCCCTCCCATAACATGAAAAACACGGCACCCGTGCCAAACAGCGCACGGTGGCGTGAAAATCAACAGTGAGAATGTTCAGCAAGATAATACGGCGAGAACGAAGCACCAGCCCTTCTCTCATCTCCATGCCGGGAGGCGGGGGTATTGATAAGGTGTTGCCCCGGGACCCGCTGACCCCATGTGCCGTCTCATCCCGGGCCACGTGCGGGCGAGCGTCTCTGGTCATGAATTATTCCGACGTCCGGGCCTCCCAGAGTAGCAGAGGCAGAGTTAAGGGGCTTTGACTGACAAAGCCTTTGATCCCACAACAGCCACGCACTCTATGATCAGAGTTTGCCGGAGACACGCTCCGCCGCAGCTTTCCCGACATGCTCTCGCCCAGAGCTTTTTACCTCGATCCATACCTCGCTTTGAGTCGGAGCTACGCTTGCCTCTGTCCTTGCATCGCAACTTCCTTTTGTCATGGAAACAAAGATGAACTTTTCAAGGTGCGAAGATGCTCAGCAACAACCCTGGATCTTTTCAGCTTGAAATGCTCTAACATGTCGTGCCTGCAGATGAGCTCGATTTTCATAGACAGACACGTGCGTAAATTTGCCAGATCGGTTCCCGCCGAGCTGGACGGGCTAGTGCAGCAGAGGCAGAAGGAGGGTCGAGGACAGGCGTGGCTGCATACGGAAAATAGAAAGATGCAAGGGCTGTTTCAGAATTTTTCAAATTTAACTGATGAAAATTTGTAAAAGCAACCTTCCGGGCAATTTCATATTGTTTATAAATGGCAGTTACTAGGAAAAATGACTACATTAAAGCTTTCTGTTAAAGGGTGTTGAGCAAATTTTGGGGTGGTTTACAGCCCTGTGACCGACTAGAAAAGTATCGCCCCTGTATTATATTGATCGGCCACAATGAGAATCAAAACAAACCCCCCAAAAATCTGTAGTAAACTGGCATCTTTTAACTGAGCCTTGACCTGGAATCATTTTTGCTTATTAGCTTTATTCACCTTAATGAAGACATTTTTCGTTACTATTTCAGTTGTCAATAGTCGTTCATTGCATCCTTTGAATATCGTTAGCATAGTGGCATAATCATAGCATCGTTTTTTCTTATATTCACAATGTCAATTAAAAAAAATGTGATGGCTAAAAATGTTTTTCTTTTTTAAATCTATACAGAGTCTCTGTCATCCAGCTCAACTGGGCTGCAGTTGTTTGCTGAATTTGCTGCTTTTTTAAAATGTATAATTTTCAAAAAAAGAGAGCCCTGACTCCAAAACAATGTACCATCCAAAATCACCTTCACTGATCTTATGGCCAGAAGGGAAATGATTTTGCAGCAATGGCTGGCTCACTCTAAATTTGCATTTATTAGCTATACTGAAGTTTACATTTGTTTTTCAAGAAACTCCGTTATGCAACAAACTATAACCAAAGGCAACCCGAGAGTAAGGCCGACAAAAGAACACACAAAACCATAATGAAACTTTAACGGAGGCATTTTTCCAAGTTGTTTTTGTCCATATTTGTTCGTTTTCAAATACTCCGCATTGCTGATCAATGTAGCAATGCTACAGTGCAAATTACAATAGCAATGAATTTGCTCGTGCATTTATAAAGTCATAGCGGCTCCTATTAATTGGCTTGATCATCCACACAAAGATTTGGCCACACATGAACGGGAAATGATGGTCTACATTTTGCAGATGAGAAAGGGTCAATTACAGTGTAATGCAGCATCGCAGTGGAGTTATTATGTTTATATTGCCAGTGATAAGTCAGGGGTGATGCTGTCGGTTTTTATGACTCCACGCCCAGCAGTAGTAGCAAAGCAGTAATAAAACCTGCCCTTCTTTTCCGAGTGTCTTTCTACCCCGCGGGGAAAATGTTGGGGGAAGAAAAAAAAAAAAAAAACAGAAGCGCAAAGTGCACGAAGGAGATGGGTCCCTAAATGCAGAGCAGCAACAGCCTGAATAATTCATTCACTTTAAATTGAGTGAATATAATGTGCAGGATCGTCTTGTGTTGTTTGTGGCCGCATTCAACACAAGATGGCTCCCGCCGGCGTTCAAAGGGGAAACTCGTAGCAGGAACAGAGGCAAAAGTTTGTATTATGACGGCTAACGGGCCAAAGACGCCAAGTCGGCCCAGCGCCCCCCAGAGAGCGCTAAGCCTATTAGCTGATAAATAGCAAGTGATGCAAGCAAGGCAGAGGTGGTCTAATCATGTTGGCCTGAGGTGGTGTCAAGGCTTAAGCTGTGTCACATCAACACGGCGTAAATATTGCATTTTAACTCTTCATATTCTGCACATCCACATTTGGAGAACTTCTGAAACTGCTGCGAGAACAGCCAAAAGCCTTTATTTACACATCCCCGGCAACGGACACTTGACTGGCCTGAGTACAGATGACCTTGCAGATGACGTGCTGTTGTATCACGAGACACCAGATACGCATCCGGGATTAAAAATGCATGTCAGCGTTGGGGCTAAATTGCGTGGCGCGATGCACTCGATAAGACTCGGCGATCATGAAGCAATTATCCATAAGCAGGGATGTCAGACTCCGAGGACGGAGGCCATTATGACTCAGCATAATTGATTTAACCATGAAGTCACTAAAGCATGACTTCAAGTCTCCAACCTCATGCCGTTGTGTGAGAAGCAAGGGGGGGCGATGAGGGGATGTCATATTGGATCTATGACGGCACCTTGACACTTGCATTGAAAACTTAGTGTAGCGGGAGGAAGGGACAAAAAGCAAAAATGGACTTTGTCACGACACTTGGACACGAGGTGTGTGCACATGGCGAGTGTGTGTGCGTGCCAGGGGAGGTGGACAACACTTGTCAACATCGGTGCAGCCTTGTCAAATATGCCCAGCGCACAAAACTGCAAGGCAAATCTCCAACACCGCCTCAGGTACGAGTCATTTTCCCCCAAAATACACACACAGCAGAACCACAATTAAAGAACTTGAAAAGTGAATTTGTGCTTCGAAATACTCGTCAAAATACTATATCGTCGCTGTACTGTGAAAACACTTATGGCCCTTTTTTTTTCCAATTTTCATATTTTTACACGAATGGTGTTTCCGTGTTACAGACATAGCATTAATGTGAAAATTAATTTTTCAAAAATTGTTTTTCACAGAGAAGCGATGAAATATATATACATATATATTTTTTTTGCTACTGTATATATATATATATATATATATATATATATATATATATATATATATACAGTAGTAAAAAATGATATTAGTCAGTCCATACATGTGGGTGTTACTTTTAGAAATTGACCAATCTAAAGTGTTGAAAATGGCTTGCCATCTTTGATGATACAATGTTAATGGTTGAACAAACTTGGCGTTTGTGGGGGTCGCCTGAAAAGTGATGATTTTGGAGGTACAAGGTTTTGGCCCGTATAGAGAGAGCGAGATGGATGGATGGATGGAGTATATGGCTTTATTGTTCATGATTTTGAAGCCTCATTTTACATACATGGCGATTTTTTATTCATTCAAATCACTTCACATGGACTTTGAAATATCAAAACAAGATTCTTTTTTTTGCATATTTACAGAAATGTGGCTATAGCAGAAGTCAAGCACAAATCCGCGACAGTATAATGGAAGCATAATGATGTACTTTATATCTAAATGTAGACAAGTCTGTTCAAGTCCAAAATGGGATACTTTTGAGAGCTACTAATTCTTGAGTGCACGTACGTTAATACACCTTTGGAGAGGCAGGAGAATTAGAAGTGGCACACAACTTAAAGCTGAGTGCTCGCCCACTTCATGGACAGGGCAAATGCCATTGTGTTCAAAGTGGACCCCAGAACTATTTGAGACGTGCCCCTCGCGACTCAGCCTGTTAAGAATTGGGAATGAAATAGGGCACAGCCATGACAGTTAGCGTTTTTTCGGGACCCTGATTGATCTAAAGTAGTCCCTTGAAAGCAGACGGCCATGAAAAATTAAGAAGGGTGTGTCTGTGGTGGATGACTCATGTTTTATTTCACGTGGAATGAAGGATTTTTCTAGCCACAGCTGGGAATGAATTATAGAGATGCCTGATCCAGTATCTCCATCCCATGGTGCACTTAGGTCCCCTTTCGCTGTTGTTTTTACATTCAAAACAATCCAATGCACTGATCTGTCACGTTACACATTCTCTGGCGTCGCCTTTTATAAAAGAGCCTGCGTGAATGTCGGCTGTTGTTATCTATCCATCTTTTATCCCGGCCAAACTCTCCTCAAGGAGCGCTGAATGCAGATGAAAAGGTGCACACATTTCGGCAGGATTCCGCCACATTTTTGGAGGCCCCCGGGAGGCAATCGGCACTCGGCTTTCATCCGGCCTGCGCGGGCTACATAGATTGCTGAATTTGACGTTGACATGCTGGGGGATGCTCATTGTCCGCTATTCAAGCTACAGCAAACCTCTTGATTTTTAACGATATCATCACAAGTCGGCCAAGGGAGCTGTAGCTTGTCAACACATTCCCTACGATTATCCTCCATACGTCAACGCAAGAGCCCTGCTGATTCATATTGGTGCATTGCAAACATCTATTTGATGTCAGCACTGGTCCAAATGTCTCCAAGGTGTGTCACAAAACATACACGCACATGCACAAGAAAGCTGCCGCTAGCAGCTGTTTATTGCCACTCCCAGCTGAGGTTTAGTGTTCAACAATGACAAATTACATATTGGGTGCTTCAAACAAGCTTTGCCCAAAAAATGTATGTGTAGCTTAATGCTAACAACAATGTAAAAGGCCATACGCGGGCTACCAAATAGCATCAACGCTGTGGCACTACAATATTTTAAGCAAAGTACATTTGAAAATACTCGACGGAGCATAGATTATTCATCTTCTGCGAAAAACGAAAATATGACGGCTTACTGAGGAGTTTTGATTGGATCTGTATTATACTGCCCTCAGGTGGGCAAGACCCAAAACCCAGAAGGAGCAGTGCGAGGTCCATTGAGTTGAAGCAAAAAAACAAAAAAAAAACAAAACCGGCTATATGGTTTGATTTCAATGTCAAGAAATCATAGTTAGCCTCATGTCATTCATGTATGTTTTTATAAAGTATAATATTATTAAGTGCTATTTTTCTTATTCAAAGAACATTACAAACGTTGTTATTTTGGTTGGCAATTTCACCACATATTAGATTGTATTTGGAAATGGTAATCGGTGTGTTATTCTAATATGGAAAATGGAGACGACATGAAAATTCTTGACTTAATACAAATGCAGATTTTGATAATTAAAAACTGCTTCTCTGCTTCTGTGCCACTCTGTATACACTACAAAGTACAATGATGCCATAGAACGGCCCTACGCCATGTTTTGTAGCCGGGAGTCCCTTATAGGCCTCAAACCTCCAAACGGTTGATGTGAACGCAAGCCTTTCCCCACCACAGTTGGATGGCTGCTCCTTCTTCGGCGAGGCCACGCACGTTTCGGCAAGTCGCGGCGGGGAGGGAGTGCGGACGGAAGGGAACTCGACGGAGACGTGGGGGCTCCAAAGCGATTCTGATATGCGCCACGCTGAGCCACAGCAAGCATGTCTGATTGAATGAGACCCCAGAGTGCCATTTGAGACTTAACACGCTCTGACAACAGCAGCTCGCACTCTCTCCGCGTCCAAACAAGATTCCAAAAGAAAAAACGGCTTTCACCACATGCAGGTGAGCTGCTAAATTTTGACTCTCGCTGACTGTCGTGTTAGAAACTGGACTGACAGACCTTGAAAAGGGGAGAGGGTCTTCTCCCTTCAGCCCCCAAGAGAGCCAATAAGAAGCCATTCAGCATTATGGAGTAACTTGTATGCAAATTGGTCTCCCACTCACCTCTCTAAAGAGACATGTAAAACCAAAATAGTACCCCAAACATTTTTTGGTGCATTTTGTCTGTCTTTCAGCAGGAAAATGACGAAAATGTTCATTTCCGTCTGACTGAGTGATATTTTTGGAGGCCCCGTGGGGTTGCCGAACGCGGCAACCTTGGGAGCAAACGCGGGAATTGTTTCCACATCAGTTATTCAGCGCAAACTTGATTAAAGGTCACATTAGACCGCAGAGGCTGAGAACATGAAATAATATTCAGGTAAATCATTGTGCATCGCAGACGGATTGCCGTCGAGCGCGGCAGTGTGACGCGCATAAATTCAAGTAATTGAAATGTTAACCAAGCTAAATGTCTCTCCGCCAACTGACTGATCAATTCATTGACTGCAAATGCTGATGCGGTGCAGTCGCAGCAGTAGCGCTCCAATGATTCTTGCGCGGACTTTTAATGGGAAAGCAAACTTGAGCGTCTTTCTATTTCTTCTCTCGCATCTTCACCCGCAAGCCAACAAGGGACAGCGTCTGCAACTTTCTTCCCTGTCCCCGTTTCAAATTGCTCTCACGGTCAACTCAGCTTGCGCTACAAAAGCAGATCATTTCCGATAATTCACGCAGCAATTGTCCAATCATTAAACTTTAAGGATACCTTGAAGAAAATTGAGGTCGGCCACTTGACGGCCCTGTGAATGGTAGGCACACATGAGAAGTTTTTGTGGAATTTTCTAGTTTGATATAAGCTGGGTCAGTGCATTTGAGATTTCAAAATTTCACCCACAAAAAAGAAGATATTTATCTTTGAACTTTATAGTCATTGTCATTTACATGACCAAATTGTTGTGTAAAAGCAAATTTCATTTAGTATCATTTAACCACTTAATACAAACATTGTAGTTAGCTGCTGCCCAAATCACATGCAAATGAAAAAAAAAAAAAAAAATCAACCACTTTTATACTCCCATCTTGTTCAGGGAAATCATCACTCGTGTCACTCTCCAATTGATCATATTTTAATATTATAAATAAATACTAATGCCTTAATTTATTAACTTTTTATGATAAAATATTATTATCTTGTACAGTTTAACAGTGTGCAGAATTATTTTTATCGTATTGCATAATATACTGCAACGACTGTCCCACAGTATTATTCTTGATATCATTTTGAAAATATGGAAATTCAGACCAATTGATCTGGAAGTGACTTTCTCTTGGTTGGCAGCTGTGCAACCGATCGATCGTGAAGTGAAATGTCTTTGTATTCATAATTGCTCCTTAACCATGCAAAAATCTAATTTATCCCAATACTCAATTATTCAAGACTTTTTTTCAGTAGGATACTCGATTACCAAAATATTTCTTAGCCGCAGCCGTACATTCAACTGCCGCTATATGGTCAAATTTGTATTTTTTTATAAGAATCTTTGCAAATTTGAAATTAAAAAGTTGCTCCTCAAAAGGAAGTAATTCATAGCAAAAAAAAAAAAGAAGAAAACAAGTTATTTCGAGCTTATGATGAGTTTCATTATTATGCTACATTTTCATGGTGAAGACAGCAAAAGGCACTTTATAGTGATTTTGACTCTGCTGTACTTACAAACATAAAAGCCTCCACAGTTCACATTTTAAACACCGAATGCACAAGAATTCCTTCTTCTCCAAACAACGCAAATTAGTAAGAGTGTGAGACCAACGCCAGCAGAACCGGGGACCAATAAGAATCCAATTAGGCTTCCATCTGCACACGCAAACCGTGCAGCCTGCAGGCGAGTGCCGGCCGCTGCCTGTTTTTGGTCATTAGGAATATGATGAACGTGCCCGAGGATGACGTGCAGGGAGGGGCTTGTTGCCAAGCAGCATGCGGCCATAATGACTCGCCACAGAGCCAATCAACTTACTTGGTCATTGACCAAACCAAACAGACCCAAATGGCGAGCAGTCAGCTCAAAACGCGTCCAGAAGAAGCTGGGGGGGTTTTTTTCCCGTATTAGAGCGAGACACAAGTTAAACTGTGGTTGGGATGCGGCAAAATTAAACACAGCCGTAGCCTGCTGGAGTCAAAACACGCCTTAAGCTGCAGTCAACTTGGAGTGGGAGTGTAAATACATGCTCGGCTGGGGGGGTGGGGGGAAGATGGGTGGTTGGGTAGTGAGGGACAGGCGACACAAAAGATGAGGGAGGGAGGATGTCTGATGAAAGAATGCTAGAGGCGCATTTGGAAGCTTTTACATACTCGGAACCAAACTACAATTTTGGCGTTGTATGTGGCAGCACTCAAAAAGGTTTTCTGTTAAATAGATCATGGAATAAATGGGTTGGGTTTAGGGTTAGGTATAAGGTTAGGGTTCCATGCTAGCTATCGTGACTTCACACCAATCTTGTGCCCCAAAATGAGCTCACGTTTTGGCTAACACGTCTCCAACAAGGCAGCTCAATCTTGCCGCATGTGCGTTGCTGGCGGCGTGCAGCCTTGGACATTTTGCATGTGGTTGCGAAATAGATAAAGCAGACGGTAGCGACGCACTCGGCGGCTGCTCCAACCGTACCTCATGGTTTAATCCTCTTTATGTATGCCTGTGCAGAACCACCGTAGCGAACCACGGTCTACCAAAACCGATTAGCCAATGAGCACGTTATCGCGTCGGCATTGTGCGAGGAGGGCGAAATGTGTTTTAAGCGTATTTCGTGCGATGCTCCACTCCGCTTGAATGCGGCAAAGGAAAATGGCAGAAAATGTTTTGGAAGGAAATGAGATAGAACTGAACGAGTGCCATTTCTCTACACTCGGGATTACAGTGAATGCTGAGCGAGAGCGATGAGAGACCGGTTTCATCCAGATCCAAAAGTTCTTCTGGATCCAAGAGAACAAAAATGTACATGAGCACAGCAAATTACAAGATGATATAATGAGACTGGATTGAGATTCAAGCAGGTGATCATGTCAACTGGGATACACGGCTGCTAAACGCCCAGCTTGCGTTTCGACGATTTCAAACGACATCAAGGTCGTCGTTATTGTTTTGATTCGCACCCGAAATGGAAAAATTCTTGAAGCCATTGACAGAAAAAGCTCCATTCACTTTTATGTTAGCATTGCAACTAAGTGAGCGCAACGCTATGACGCTAATGCACGTAGGCAACTTCCCCCGTGCAAAAGTGCATCCACGCTGCGCTCGGCCGGATAAATGACGGCATTTATTTCCAGCTCCCTAAGTGCTCCGAGGCCCTCGGTTGATGGATGCGTCTGACAGCTGTTCAACTTTCTGGAGATTTACGCGGCTGGCGATGAGGAGGCAATCATCGCCGCATCCCGGGATGCGATCTAAATCGAAATCAAGCGAGATAATGCAGATTGGATACATTCTGGTCTCATGGGGAGATACGTGTTTAACACAAACACTTTTCCTTGACCTCAATTCTCCAATAATGAGCATAAAACAGTGTGGCGTTTGAGCTCAACATCAGGCCATAAGCCCTGGGTTAATTCAATTATGAAACCTTCACATACCACTGGGCAGAGGCTGTACAAAAGGCAGCTTAGACTGCGGGTCCGGAAACATAATCTTGCCTTGTTTACACGGACTGAGTGTCTCAAAGGCCGGGATCCATGATTACTCCCTCAAGGCTGCAACTGGGAAAATTAATCCAATAGCCTGGATACATTTGGAGAATGGGAAAACCTCAAACTGTCCATGAAAGTAAACCAAGGAAACTCTACCCAAACATTTTTACTCAAGAATATGTTCTATGCAAGCCCACTAGTTGAAACAAGGCATTTGTGGAATATGAGTTAAGTGGCAAAATGCACCCGTTTTTGCCCATCTCAGGGGGCGGCCATTTTGTCACTTCTGTCGACCGAAAATGACATCACAGGTGCTCAGGTAACAACCAATCATGGCTCAGCTTCAGAAAACAGGTGAGCTGTGATTGATCGTTACCTGCGCCCAGAGTTACTGTGATGTCATTTTCAGTCGACAGAAGTGACAAAATGGACGCCCCCTGAGATGGACAAATACGGGCAGATTTTGCCGCTTAATTCAGATCCCATAAACACAATATTAATCAGAATGCATGTTTAGACTAGTGGGCCTGCATAGAACATGTTCTTAAAAAAAAAAAATGGTTGGGTTGACTTCCACTTTAAATAGTACGGGCAAATCATCCACCATAGAATATAATCCGTTTTGGAATGGGGACGCTTTGCCTCCAGCGCCGAGACACATCAGAGGCCCTGGGGACTCTGTTCTCACTCGGTCTCCGTTTTTCCTGCCAGAACACGTGCGACCTTTCATGTGGTCAGTGGGCCAACAATATTCAATGCTTTTTCCCATTCTCCTGAAAATGTGCACTCGTGTTGGAGTGTCATACAATCTGCGGCAAAATCACACGGGAAGCGTTTACAGGCACGTGTTGAGCCTGCAGCCAACGTGCCTGTCTGGCTCCGTCTACCTCTGGAGACTCCAAAGCGTCTTTCGGCGCGGTGAGCCTCTGCAGTAAAAGCCAGCATTTTGTTTTGCGTTTCGCACGACACTGAAAGTCGGATGCCTGGTTGGCTTCTCGCCTTTGTCGTCTGCTCACAGAGGTGTGTCCTACCCCCCCACCACCCCCCCACCCCACCCCACATCCCCGTGGCTTTTGCAACCTCTCTTTCTGGCTCTCTCTCTTTTCTCTCCCTCTAATCGGAATGGATGATAGCTGCAGTGTCCTCGCGGCTTCATACCTTGTCCCGCAACAGACAAGTGCTGTCGAGTCGCCGGACCAAAAGTATCAGGATGTCATCGCTTACGATTTGGAAAGATGAGCAATGAAGGTGTCTCGCTGATTACGAGGTGTGTCCATGCGAGGAAATGCGCTCCCAAAATACATGAGGGAGCTGCTCATTTGCATACGCACAATGTCAAGCCACTAGAGCTGCGGCGAGCACCAGGAAATAACATCTAGAGGTGAATGCTATTAGCTAGCAGCTTGTGCACAAACATCCACAATAGCATTAGCGTGCCCCGGAGGCCAATAAAGTTATTAGGCAGCAAGGGGACAAAAAGGAAAAAAAAAGGATGAACACTCAAGGTGAGTCAATGTCAAAACACTTTTTGCTCAACTTTCTCTCTCTCGATTGGAGTCAAGAGGTGGAACAAGTTTTTTTTGTAATCATTTTACTCACTCTCGTATAATATTATTCAGCTCTTCTTTTGGGCCTGAGCTAACTGACTGGAAGCAGTACGTACTGCCGACTTCAATTCACCCTGATTGGTTGGCTAAAGTCAATAGCACTAAACTGCGGCAGACTTTGAAATCAAACGTGAATAATATTCTTAATAAGATACCTGAGAAACTACTTTGGCCTGTTGACACTTCGTAAATCACGTTTTCTATCTCTCATTGGTTGTTTTACCTCAGGCGCAGTGGTGCCTTTAGATACAAGTTTAATTTGTTCCATAACCACACTGGTATCACAAATCATCTTTCCTTCTCTAAATGTATGGAAATGCATACTAAAAGAGTTTTATTTTTAACTTTTTTTTTTTTTTTAACGAGGAAAAAAGCACTCTGTCATGTTTACTTCAGAAATTTTTTTTTTTTTTTTTTTGCTTCAGTTCAATAGCCATCGTGTTTCTAGTGTGCCCACCTATGTCACCTAGGAGGCAGTATGAAACTTCAGCTCCTCTTCAATTCCTCAGTATGGCACTAATATTAGTCGTTCTATGCAGAGGATAAAGAATATATGACTGCGCGTACTGTTATATTGTCTGTCTGCCTGTGTTGCTGCACACACAACATAGATGCTATCTGTTAGCCTGTCAATGGAGTTTATCATGATGTGTTAGCATTAAGCTAAGCTTTAATCAAACAACATAAAATTGTCTTTGTTTTATGTTTAGTTTGACGAAAGAGCTGTTGTTAAAAAGTTTCTCTCTCACAAAGATCACCTATGTTTACCATTTAAAACCTCTCGCTCCCTAGCACCTCTCTTATTCTCTTTTGTGTGTGTGTGTGTGTGCGTGTGTGTGTGTGTAGCAGCTGTCTCTGCTCTGTGCCGTGGCCTATCAGGACCATCTGCACAGCTAAGGTGACACCTCCGCTGCTGCATCAGCAAACAGACTTCACCCTGCTTTGCCTGACAAGTGGCGCCCAGGGGACATGTGCCGGGCACTCGATGCATGCATACGCATACTGCTCAATCTCTGAAGCGTAGATCACCTCCGCCGATGCAATCGAACATTTCCGGATGCGATCCTGGTATAGCATATTTTGCATATTGAGCACTGTTGCGATTGCGCAATAGTTCTTGGTGTATGTCAAAACTGTTCAGAGCCCTCCGACACACACACACACACACACAAACACACCATGACCCAGCGGAAAGAGTAGCAACCAAAGCATCAAACAACTCCAGTCAGCACTTTTTTTTTTTACTTCCAGCGTAAATTATTCGGCGTCTACTGCTTGATATCAAAAGAGTGAGAGAGGAAAGTGAGGTGGGACCGGGGAAAGGTAGACGAGTGTGCAAAAGGGAGTGCGTGCGTGTGCGTGTCTGTGTGGGCTCGTCACAAGGAGGGCTGAGTGCTGTAAATCAGACATAATCATCGTAGACTTGTCCCACATGGGCTGTAAGATCTTCCCACCAGCTTCACGAGAGTCAATAAAGAAATGGAAGGGGGGAGGGAAATAGCGGTTGCGGCCAGCACACACGGGAAAGAGAAGAACATCTCCACATAAACACGTCCTGGTGCTGTCCATGGTCCTGAAGTCTGACGCTAAGCCAAAAGTCAACAGCCGAGTGCACGTCTAGCAAGAATATTGTGCTACCCAATGCTGACCTTTGCAGTAGTAGCAGCACTTGAAAATAAAAGAGCTGCAACATCTGACACACAAAGTACATGGCAAAAATACGTCTTGGACCCGATTCAACCACAAATGACTACGCTAACTCCAGCATGTTGCTAATTTTGTTTGAGCTCAATTGTCAAACATTCATTGATGTGACAGGGCCATTTCGTATGCTGTCAATGGCTGATACATTCCCAGGGATCCATTTTGACAGAACGGGCCGGAGCATATCCGCCGCTGACACCATCTGCGTGACGCACACGCACACACATGCTCCACAGCTTGCCGTACACCAGTCGCCGCGTCAAATCACTGAATTATTCCAGGAGCTCACCGGGGGAATGGGTGGTGTGTGTCAGCCATACGTGCCAATCGCAAATCTCTCCGGCCAAACGGTGCGTCACAGCGACTTGGAAGAGGCGTTAAGCGTTGAAAAGAATCTTGGACTGCTCCCTTTTGGAACGGGAGGGAGGAAATAAAAAGAGAAGAGTGGGGGTGAGCTTGGAAACCTGCTACGTGCTAAAGCCCAACAATTAGTAGCATTGATTGGGAGAGTGGCTCTGAGCCCAACACAATTTGGCCTCATTTCATTTCCCGGCCATGAATTGAAAAGCATGATCTTCTAACATTATCGCGCCATTGATTTTAGGCCACCGGTTAACAGAATAAAACGGGCTGACTCCAAAATTAGCTTTGTGTTGCACTTTTTGAACCTGATAATAATACAAATCCATGCTGGGCGCCACTGATGAGGACGCTCTGACGCAGTCACTCTGCACATTTCCGCTTGCAGGAGCCAAAGTGAAGTGGTGACTCAGCACAAATGTGGCTCATTTGTCCCTGACAAATGGGGACGGAACATCAATAAAGACACCGTGGACACGTAAAGTTGATATCAGGGATCCAATCGAAAAAAAAAAACATGCAGCTGGTCAGACTGGTGGGTTTGGATGCAGTATACAACAATAACAAGGCAGTGTGTGCGAAATTAAGCCAGAAATTTGTGAATTTTAATTAGGACATGCACTCATGGCCAACAACGAGGCGCTCTAAAGTAGCCACGCGAGCCTGAAGCCCCTGTCCACACGCTGGCAGAAGAAAAAAAAAAAAAAACTCGCTCTTCCACCTTCTCTCTCTCTGTGCTGCGGATGCACTCACGGCCAACAACGAGACACTCTAAAGCAGCCACACTATCCGGCTATCCGTGGATGTCAGTGGACTATCCGAAAGAAAGAGGCATTTTCGGGGTCTATACATACAGCAGCTGGCTAGCTAACTGCACGTTGTCATTGCTTATATATTAGGGGAGGGGCAAAATCAGGTCAATTAGCGGTCAAAGCAAACTGATTAGGGGTTTGTAAGCATTTTTAAAATCAATTTCTGTATCCAGTCTTTTCATCATTTCAGAAAGCTACCTCTTTTCAATTTTTTCCGTTGCTTTTGAATGTCTTTAAATATTTTGTGTAGAAATGTGTTTAAACGTTGTCAGTGCACGTTCTTTTTGTAATTTCAATGAGCTAACCTTGTTCTCTTTGTCTCGTCTTTGAACGTCTTCAGCTGTTCCGTTTGTAAACACTTTGAGGTGTTGCGCGTTTGCTTGTGTGAAGCACATTGAGTTGCCTTGTCTAGGAAATGTACTTTTTAAATAAAGTTACCTTGTCCTGAGCTGAAATGTGATTAGGCCCGTTTTAGCTCCGCAACGAAAAAAAAATGGACCAGGAAAATGGAAATGATGAAAAAAAGTTAAACGCTGTTTCGCCACAAATGAGTGCTAAATAGTTTTGTCTTTGCAATTTTTCAACTATTATCTTCAAACGTGTATCATGCATTTAGAAAGAAATTTGAATTGACTTCACAGATCTGAACGACTGAAATTCTAACGATTTGCAAAGCAACGTAAATTCTCCACAATATGGAACAAAATCACCGTCAGAAATAATAAGACACAGTCCACATCTGTCCTTCAAGGAACAATGTCCACTGGTGGGGATCATTAGCGCACTCTTCAGTACCCGTTTGTTCTTTTTCCGAGTGTACAAGTTGTACAGGCCAAGTGGCAAAGTAATGGAAGAAGTGACAAGCAATCAGAGCAAAATGATTGTTGTCGATGACCGTGCATTTGAGATTTTAGGGTTCAATTAGGTTCACTTTGTAAGCTCCATAGTCATGCTTAGTGTTATGCAAACAAAGTGTATGATTATGCACAAGTGGAATATGTGTGGATGAGTGATATCCCACAGCACACGCGGATTAGTTACAAACACCCACTCCTCAATTATGAGCGTAACACTCTTACGTGTGTCCCATATAGCCGTTACACAAGCTGCTCCACTTTGCAGTCACAAATCATCTGGAGCCAATCACGGCTTCCAAAGGACTTTGCTCACGTTTGGACCTGAGCTCGTCATGTGCACGGAAAAGGGCCTTCCCCGAAAACGGTTGCGAAACAAAGCACGGAATATAGTCGTTTGAAATCTTGTGAGAAGGTGGTCCGACTCCAGACTTCTGTTCTTCCAAACGCACACCCGCCTCATTAAGTGTACTTCCAAGAATTTCTATCCCAAAAGCTGAGCGATACGGTACAGCAAAGATTCCATATCAGGCGATTGCTGGAGGCTACAAAGAGCATCTTCATTAATTCATTGGCAGTGCTGGCTTTTTTTTTTTTTTTGCAGGGTTACTCAGAAATGGAAAAAAAAAAAAAAAAACGGGTCTGGGATTACATATTTGAAGAGGGGATAAAAAAATAAAAAAAATCTCATCAAACATTCAGATGTACTTGCGTGCCATGCTGAATTAATTCATGACCCAATCTTTATGGAATACGCTCGGATGCAGAACTCAGGATTCTGCTGGCGAGTCCCACAACGGTTCCTCAATTAGGAAGACCAAAGGCGCATGATTAAACGCGGCGCCGCGCTTTGAACTCAAGTGGCGCCATCACACAACAATTTTGCCAGATGTCCTCTGCGGCCCACGACGACGAGGAGAGAGGAGAAATTTGCTGGCTGTCAAGTGTATGCCAAAGCAACAGGTGGCGCTGGAACCCCTAACGGTGAGGCGGTTTTGACCAAGCAGAAATCGAAATCCAGGAAAGACCACAGACTAACAATTGGCCGCTCGCGGCTGAAGCACGAGGGCAACCATCTTACGCTGCCCCTTTTACAGACAACTTATGTTCGGCTTTGGCTGAAACTGGTCTTGTCAGTGAGTGTTTTAATCTTGGATCCATGTGGGGAGTAACAAAAACCTCGCAAAGAACAAATTCCATCGTTTGCAATGACCATTCAGAGTGAGTAACGTGAATCGGGATTTACGGAGGTTAGGTTTACATTTCGCCGCGAAATTTTGTCCTGATGGGCTTTGCTTTCATTTCATCCTTCACGGTGCTGAAAACATGATGCAGACAAATTTTGAGTAGCAGTCGGAGATAAATAAATAAAAAATGGGATTTTTACAGATGAAATGTGCACCTCGCAGACGTATTGGTACCACTGAACGCCCATGCACGGCGCAAGTCAATGTCCCGTGGCATTATGGGAAAAAATACAGAAAGGAAATCATGCACTGCAGACTGTAATAAAACCATAAAACTGACTAATAAACTATATTTACTTAATTTCTTAACTTTTATTCCAAAAACGAGAAAACCTCTCAAGTAAGTGACGTCATGATTGTTTTTTTCAGCCCCCTCCCCATGTCCCCCATTCCAGGCAGAGATAAAATCCTGGTGACGTGCATGTGTACGAAAAAGACTATATCACATTTCCAATAGAGGCAGAAAATATAGTGAAAACGCTGTGGAAATATCAATGTCTTCTAGTTAGGCGTGCTTGGCAAGTGGCAACACAAGATGGCCACCGGTGGCTTAGCTTCCTGCTACAGTGAGTAAGTGGCATTGTTAGTCCATCATAAATCCGCGGGGAAGACACAGTAACACCAACAGCAATTAGATTTAGCCGATTTTATAAGTAGGGGCTGGCCAATAGAGGGCGCTAGGGCGCCTCCCCACCACCACCAGGTAGTTTTTCCTTTAAGACAAGAAAACAAAATTGCTAAAAACATGACATATTTCATAATTTATCTATTTCCAAATGACTCTCATTAAAAATCTGACATGTACAGTAGCTCCTCTATAAGTAATCGATAGGACCAACGTGGGGCGTGATTACGTCATTATTTGCTTTTGTTTACGATCATTTTTGCCAAACATTGTAAATACGACTCCACCGTATCTGCTTTACGTGTAGACCAAAAGCCAACATTCACTGTTAATATCCCCCATAGATTTGACATTTGCCTGAATCTTGCCACCATGGCAACCCCAAGGAAGGGAAACCTGATCGGATCGATAAATCACCACTCAAGCCCACCGTGCTCTCTTCCAGATTCATGCATGCAATCATTCCGAAAAAAACGAGAGGCCCTTCAGCGTGCATGATGGGCCTTCTTCGCCGCTCCATCAAAAAGGAAAAGTGAGAGAAGTGCAGCAGGAGGAGCGAGCGGCCACGTCTTCCATCACTGCGCGCCTCAACGCCCAAACGCAGAGCGAGCGGAGGAGGAGGGGGGGGGGGAGATCCTTCATTTTCCTATTGTGTATATCCTCTCCTTTTTTTTTTTCTGTTAGTGTCTGCCTCTATGACTCCCCTAAGCTCCTTTAACCTCTCTGCTCGCTGGCAAGTTGGACGGATGAGCGGGAAAAGATGGATGAGGGCCAGGCAGGGAGCGGCAGAGGAGGGAGTTAATGAGGCAGACTGCATGTCTCTCGGCCCGCCATGCCAGGGATTACAGCGAGATTACCCAATTCCCATTCTCCAGTCCCTCCAAATTTTCACACTCGACGCGGATGATGAAAAGATGAGAGGCAAAGCCTCCATCAAGCCTAGCCTGCAACTTGGACACCTATTGGAACTTTGTTGTTGTTGTTTTAATCTAATGAGATGCAAGAAGTTGGAGAAAATGACCGGCAAGCGCGCCACTGGACTAATGGCTGGTCAAATTATTAGGAACATCTGTACACTACTGCACGCGACAATCGTTTCGATCAAATTGTTTATTTGCGATTAGTCCTTTTGCTCTGACAACCTATTCTCACAAACCAAGTAGAGGAAGAAGTGGTAAAATGGGGAAAAATACATACAAGGCAAAAACGGTTCGTGTCGAGTGTCTGTGTGAGGGGGCGTGCGTAAAAGTTGTACGTAACGCGTGCGTAACTGCAAGCAGACAATATGATGATTGCAGTCCAATGTGCCGCGATGTAACCTGTTAGAATGCTCGCGTTGCTAACATGCGTTAAAAAAAAAAAAAGGCACATACAGACTCACACACTCGCGACCGCGCACACAGAGACGAAATGACACTTTTTGCCGTTGCTGTGCACCAATAAATAACACACGTGGCTTTTAAATACAGTATACTGTATACCAGCGTGGATGAAACCGCGTCCGCGGTTTCGTCAAAGGCGCAGAAAGCGTCACAGTCGCTCCAATCACTCAGCCACTGTAGAGCAATTACGCACCGTTTTGCGTAATAGCAACCAACCCAAATGTGGTTGTCGTGCATCTCTTTGCTATCTTATTGCATTGCCCGCCTCCCCCCGGGACACCTGTCATCATTAAACCACAGGAAAGAAAGGAAAAAGTCCTCACTTACGTTTTTGCTGCAGTCCTCGCGTTATTATTGTCCAGATTTTGAGGTGGGTAAGAAAAATGCAACCAAAAAACAAAAACAAATTCCCAGTGTGGATGTGTGTCACGCGTGTCTCTTGCGCGTCTTTATCCACAGCAGATTCCCACAGCCCCCACCATCAGCATTCAGCAAGCAGCACCGCGTCTGTCCTTCAAGACAGATGTGAAAGCTCCTGAACGGACGAAGCGCTCCACCTGCAGCGCGAACCGGATGTGCAGGAAGGACGAGAGCTTCAAAATAAAAGCTAGGCAGCTGTTGGGTCTCCTGTGGGATTTTATTGTGTTCGCGTGCTGTCGTGCTGTTTCTTAGGGGTGCCTGATGCACGTCCACTTACTGCCGAGTGGAGGTGCACAGATGCGTCCCTTGCAGGCTAGTTGAAGCTACTGCAACTGCTGCCTTTTCTCCCCCAAGAAAATTATTATTATAGTTATTAATCTGTTCATCTGCGATCCTAATGTGGGTGAAAGGAAACGTGTACAAATATGTAAATGCATGGGGTGCTCTAAAAATCAATTTGTTTGAAAAATGTACTCTTTGCACCAAATGCATTCTATTTTAATTATAACCATGTATAATGAAAAAAAAAGTACTAAATTTGATCATGTGCATCATCTTAAAACGTTGTAAATTTATGTCATTTCCTCTCACACTAATAGAATAATAAAATTTAGTTGAGCACATTTTAATCAGGATTGAAATTAAGTGAATTCAAATGACTATTTTTCAAGGTGAATAATCTTGTTTTAGTGTGAGGATAAGAAAGTACTCACTTTGCCGTGAGACAATGAAAAATGTCTGTCGTTGGGGGCAGGGAGGGGGCAAATGCATGCTGCAGATGATAACTACCTGATGATCAATGTACAGTATGTGACCTCGCCTAAGGAGGAGTAGGCAGCCAACAGGTTGTATTCGGACTTGGCATGGGCCGATTACCGGTTTGACGGTTTAACGTGGTTTTAAAAAGTCAAGGTTTCAAAAACTGCTAATACCGGCCGGCTGTCACCGGTAATGAGCTCTTCTTTTCTTTATGGAGGGGACGTCTAAGCAGGGCAAAATACGATTGGCTGCCTGCAGAGTTGGGTAAACGAGCCACCTCTGAGGTCAACTGCCCACAATTCACTTTTGTTAATCCTCTCGGCGAGCAGAGAGGGGAGGGGTGAGTGGTTATGCACGGAGGGGGCGGAGAGAGGGAGAACGACGAAAGAGAGACTGCAAACACGGATGCTTTTTTTGGTCTGATTAATGTGCATTGTTTTAAAAAAAAAAAAAGGACACAAGTAGCCCATAAATAGCTCACAAGCTATGGGACACTGTGACTTACTAAGAAGAATGTTAATATTGATTTATTTAAATGTAACATGGTACACATTTCTTCAATACCAAACATTCTATATTATTTTTGAATGTAAAAAAGATTGTCTTCAATGAGGAAATTAATGCAGTTTTTATTTACGCAAATATTTAAAAAAAAAAAAAGAAAAAAGAAAAGAATATTTAGAGCTGAATACCGAGCTATTTTTGCTCACGGTTATCAGACCGTCAGAAGCTGATATCAGCCCTGCCAAATTGGAACTGCCTAATGATGGATGTATTGTGTACTTTTTGTTTTTGTGGTTGTATAATATGCAAATCAACCATTTTAAATCTTGCATGCAGTGCTCTGAAAATGCATTGGTTTGAAAAAAAAAAAAAGTGATGCCTTTGCAGTTGTGAATGTATTCGATGTTCATTTGAAGCTCACGTTTCAGTGCCAGGAGAAGAAAGCGGACTTTGTTCCTGCCTCTCTCTTTGATATTGTATTATCACTTGGCAGCGAGACCACCCAAGTTGTTGACTTTTTTTTTTTTTTTTTTTTTCCTGAAAAAGTAAATATGACTAGCGCATCCATGCCGCCTCCCCAATGACAGTTTCGTACATTATGTACAGTCGCATGACCCCTTTACGGCCACATCTAAGACATTGTTAAACTTTCCAAATCAACGAAATAAAAGACCGCCTTACACTCGAGTGGGAAATCGATCCGAAGCCGTTGGGAACCGTCAAACACGCCTCCACTATTGATATGTTAGTCAATAGCGGGTCTTTGGAGAGCCTTTACATTGTGGGGCAAGCGTGCAGGCGTCAGTGCTCAATGAACATACGGAGAGGCCTTCATCAATTACGGCGCGGTGTCAGAGGAGCCTTGCTTTTTCAAACTGCAATACAATACAATCAATACGGAGCCGCGCGGAGAATCAATGCAGAGCGTTGACTTTTTGGGGTACGAAAACCCCGCCGAGGCGTGAAAAAGCCTACTTTCGAAACGCACCACGACAGAAACGTCGCGTCTGATATCATGTGGCAGGGGGAACAACAACAGCAAAGAAAAGCCTGGCATCAAACAAAAGCAAACCGATGAGGAGAGAACGCGTCAGAAGGGGCACTTTGATTCTACGAAGCTTTGTGCTGCACATGTGGAGCAAACGAGTGCGGAACTGCACTGTGAGGTCAAGGCGGCGGGGCCGGGGGAGATAAAAGGCAAGGCGGCTTTATTAAGCATATTTCATATACACAAGGTAACTCAATGTGATTGACACAATTCAAAGTACATTTAAAAGCTGTCACAAACAAAAGTGTTGAAGCCGTTTAAAAGCAATGTCGAGAAGTATAAGTGGCTGACGGGAACGACAAACAACAAGAACAGATTTTGAAAGATCCTAATCGTAGATTGCGCGGTAAAGAGCATCGTTTTTAACCTGGATTTAAAAACATTTTGACAGATAATCAGGTCTTAAACCGTTCAGCGGTTTATACACCAGTAGCGCACAGGGGGCGGAGCCATGGGTGGCCCTGGGTGGATTGACAGACTGCCCACCCAGTAAAATTTATGAAAAAATATATACTTTTCAATTGTTAGAAAATTATTATTACATTATTTTTAAATTTGTGTTTTTATTCTATTTTATTGAATATTACGAATGGCATAATTGTGGTTGTCTAAGGAAGATCTGAACTTCATAATATTCAGTTTGTCAGGTTGCTCCGCCCCTGGGAGCACATACTTAAAATATATTCTACGGCGGACTGGAAGCAAGTGTATAACCTTTAAATCTGAAATAAAATGTTCTGATGTTCTTGTTCTGGTCGGGACCCGAGCTGAAGCTGTTTGATGCTCGTTAGAGGGAGTCCAGTCAGGAGCCGGTTATGATAATCAAGTCTACTGGAGATAAAGGCACGGATAAACTCGTCCTGGTCATCTTGGAGTAGGCGACCCTTCAATTTGGATTAATTTTTTCAGACGGCAAAAGGCTGTTTGAGTGGTTGATTTGATATGAGCGCTGAGAGTCAGATCTGAATCAATCAGTACCCCAAGGTTTTGGACTTGGTCTTTGGCTGACTGCAAGTGTTTTTACTAACAGCAACCCTCTTTTCCTTTATAGCCCAAAACAATTACCTCTGTTTTCTGTTTTGTTTTGCTTTAGTTGCAGGACATTTTGGTCGGTGCAGTTTTAAAGTTATTATTAAAAGACCGCCCCCTGAAGGAGTCGTCATGATTAGATGATCCGGGATGATGGCTCCCAACATATTTACTCTACAGAGCCCTTTCGACATGCATTTGCGTGTGTGCGTGTGTGCGCCGCAGTGCACACATCAGCACATTTTGCACAGGAGCAGAAAGCACGACGCTGTGGGATTGTTTCGTTGCGTGACGCACTTCCGTTTATTTGCATCTGCTCATGGGGGGGGGTGAGTGCAAATAACACGATATGCCACTCCGTGCGTGGGTTCTTTCTTTTTTTTTTTTTTTGTAATACGTGTCACCCCACCAAGGTAGTCCCATCAGTGCGCCTTGTGTTGTGAGAAGGGCATTCTTGAGCAAAGAGTGTTGTTATCGCCATCATCGCAGCAGCTGGCTGTTAGGAGGCACTTATCGCAGGGTGTTAGGGTAAGCAATTATTCCCCCTCTCCCTCAAGACCCCCCCCCCAACCCCTACCCCAAGATGGCGAGAGCACTCAAAGCGGAGAGAGCGAGCTCAAAGCGCCATGATGGCATATTGAAATAAGATGGGCTGGAGGAAGCTGAGGACAGATAGTAGATCGTCCTGTCACAGCTAGAGCTTAGGGATTGATTTATTTTTCAAGCATCAAACGCAGTAGAGACGTCTCAGCTCCTCTCAGAGGATGAGGAATATATGACTTGTGAGTGATGTTGTAATCAGTGTCCACGTGTTGCTGCATGTTTGTGTTCAAATCAAGTATTATAGTTAATGAAACCTAACTAAATAACTACTCATTTTCACAAAATATGATGAAAACGAGTACTTTCGATAAACAACGCAAACATCTGACGTCCTCCGTCCTTGTCCTTTTTAAAAGCACTTCCGTCCTTACATTCCGTCGGTCCGGTTTCAGTATTTTTTTTCCCCCTCATCAGTGAAATGGGTGTCCACTAGAGGGCAGACTAAGCCTGTGAGAACAATACTGCAGGGAGGGAATGCACATGAAAAAGAGCAGTCCAGTGTTGTGCAGGCTTAGCAAGGCAGTCTTGCTTTTTCAAAGAACCCAACCCAACACATCAGCCGGGACTTGACCCGGTTTGGGACGATTAGAGCGACAAATGAAAACCTACCTCCACCCATGCTTAGACCATCATTTTTCAAAGAGTTCTCGTCCTCTGTCCGACCGTCCATAAAATGGGACGGACGGAGGGACCGTTCCATCCCTGGGATGCTAATACATGTTAGCATTAGCATTAAGCTAGTGGGCTAAAGGCTAAAAAAAAACCACACAAAAAAAAGAAATGTCCAAAATACCTCATGCCTCGCCATTAACTTTCCATTGCACTAACAACTTATCGGGTGAACTCTCCAGGGAGTGTGTTTTGCAAATGGTTGACAACCAGACAATAAAAGTGACGAATTGCCCGTGCTCGCTCGCATGTTTCGTAAAAACCTCACCTAATGCCGCCTTCTCCCCCAGCACCTTGCCCAACCCGCTCCCATTCGACTGGCTGGCTTCCACAGGGAAGTGTGCATTTATGTCAGCCAAGCATCTGCAAAGGAAAGGGATGCTTCAATCCCCGGGGGGAAACAAAGCTCTCAAACAGCGGGGGGCGAAGGTAGCACCAGTGGAGCATTAAATAAGGCAGTGTTCAATGTGCCGTGTGACTTTCTTGGAGCGAAATGACTGTCCTATTTTGTTGGCACCCTAAATGACTTCACTGTCTGCAATAGGACAAGAATCCATGGACACCAACTAGTAGTTGTAGGTCAACTTGTAATTTGACACCGGTCAAAGGTAAAGCACTGCGCGTGTTGGAGTTTTTCAAGAAGAGCAATTAGATATGAATACCGAAGCATGTCTACTAAGAGATCCTGCAGCATTTGCTTTGTTCGGTTTAAGAGAAGAGGCTGAACGAAAACTTTCTCACAACGCCCTGTGCATCTGACACTTCCTGTTCAAGAAGAACATCGCCACTCTGGAACTTCCTTCCTAACCCCCCTGTATTTTACTTTTTTTAAATTCAAATCGAAACACTTGTATCTCAAATCATCTCTCCACATTGAAATAAATGGAAATGTCATTAATCAGCTTCCAGAAGGAAGGAAAAATAGCACTCTGCTTTATTATAGGCTATAAAAACATACAGCAAGGACATCATTAAATAGAATGTGAAGAAATAAACCCATTTTGCTTTTTCTTTTTTTTTTCTTTAGTTCAAATGGATATTGTGCCGCTCCTTCTGGTGTGTGTGCCTGACCACCTGGGGGCAATATAGTACAGCCATACAGACAAAGTCCATGGAGATTAAGTTACTCCTCTGTAAACAGCAATAATATTATTGGTTCTTTGCGGAGGATAAAGAAGACATGCCCGTGAGTATTGTGTTGACAACATGCGTTGCTCCACTGTTTGTTTTCAAATATCCGTTGCTATTTGCCAGCCCATTTTCACTGTACTGTTAGCATTAGGCTAAAGTGACTTTAATCAGATAAAGTTTTGAATAGGATAAGGATTAGGATGTGTAGCTTTTACTCATCTCCTCTTGAAAATAAAGACAAGAAAATAAAGGTTCTAAATGGAAAAAGGATGTTAAATACTGCAAAACATACATTGAAATTCAGCCGAGTGTACAGTAGCTGTGTCTTAATTATGTCTGAGGAAAGAAAGATTTCCAGCAGTCCGTGAAAGAAGAAAATCAATTTTAGATGGCTGATAAAACCTCCCACATTCTCTCTGTGTCATAATGGATGCATGGAAGTGCTTTGCAATGACTCACAAAATGCAGCATAACTTATTTAATCAGCTATATATACTATCAATTTCTAGTATGGATCCTAAGGGTGAGGAGGTCATCCCCTAACACACATTTGTAACCTCCCCCCCCCCCCAACCTCCTCACAACATTTGATATCAATCAAATCTAGATCGATATTGATATATTGTGCATCATGGTTACGGCTAGTCTCACATACACGTGCGTATTTTTGTCCGTGCTCTCATTTCCTGTGTCTTTGTTTCTTTTCTATCCGCAGGTGTGCATTTAATCAATTAAATTGCGATATTGAACTCAAACGTGTCACTGCGGGCAATTTGTGTGCCATGCCTTGCTGTTCGCAAATATTTCATTTGTCCATGATTACCCAAATATTTCCATTTCCCCTCCAATCCTCCAGCTGTGGAGTAAATAAGAGCTGGAAATTGCATCCTTATAATTGGATACGGCGCAATGTTGACTTTGAATAGAAAAAAACGCAACACGTATGACAATTAGATATTTTTTATCCGAGTGTTATATTGTGTACCGTGCTTCCTTTGCATTTTGAACCCACCTCATCTGTATTATCCGTGAAACGAAGCATTCATGAAGCAACTCCTGCAACTACTATTTCATTGGACGCATTACATTCTTTATTTCCTGCACGCATAATGCATCGCAAGGAAAACAATTTCTCACAAGTTGCTGCTGGAAACTGAAAGTTAATCACTAATTTACAAGCGCTGGAGGCTAAAGTACACCATTTCCACAACACTGAGATGCTGCGCGGTGCAAATAGTTGAAAGAACAGGACTTGTCTCTTGTCTGTTTGAGATGTGTTTCCAATTTGCAGGAAAATAATGACGAAAAATGTTCGAACAACCGATGACTCAAAATAGGTTTTTCAGCAAAAATTGAAAAGAAAAAAACAAACAAAAAAAAACACGTCTGCTATTAAATTGACAGCAACAGGTTTTTGGGGACTACCTGTCAAATTTTCCGGAAAGATCCGGCCATAGTATATATATATTTTTTTTTAATGAACTTATCTTAGCTTTTGTGAGCGCTCATTTCCGCCCGACCCCCAGCACCCACTACCCTCTTGTGTGTCTTTGCGAGAGCACTGATGTTCACAGCCGAAGGGCCATCTTGTTTACCGCCGCCTCGCTTTGGACTGGCCACCTTTCTCGGTGCAGCTTTGTCTCGCTTCATCCCGGAGGATCAATGAAGACTGGAGTGAGTGTTGAAGGCCAGCCAAAGAGCTTCAAAGCTTGCGGCAAGCGCACATTGCGCTCGCATCGTGCACCCCCCCCCCCCCAAACTGAGTATGGTCACTATTTCCTTAGGGGATTAGCCATGGAAGAGTTGTTCAGCAACTCAGCCTCTAGGGGGGATTCTGATGTCTTGACTTGGGTCCAGGGGTGGACAGGAGCTAATGCTACTGAGCCTATCGGCCTGCAGCAATAGTAGTCGCAGCACAACTTTGAATGCCCCATATTTCCGTCAGCTCAACTTAAATCGGGCCAGGTTAAGCACTATATAAAAATGGATTGATGGTCTAAGAAAAAGAACACATACTGTATGCCATCCGTCATCTGTCTGCCCAAAAATATCAGCATTTCCGAACTTCACTTGGAACTTGAGAAACACCACTAGAGGCATTTTCAGTCTGCGTTTGCAACATGTAATGCTGTGTGGAATAATATCAGCCACAGCACATTGTCTGTTTGTCACCGTCAAAAGGGTTGCATGCGTTCCAAAGGTTATATGCACAGCGAAAGAAGATCAACTCAAAACTGTTATGAGTCATGAAACAGGTATCGATCAGCATGGCTGATAAAAGTGGGTGAATCCACTTTATTTTCATGTGCGATTTAAAAAACGAAACCAAATTATTCAGCAGCCACTCAGTACTTAAGGAGTTTTTTTTCCACTGAATACTTACTCTAATAATTATTTGAAGGTCTGATTTCTACTCGAGTAATATTCCCAAGTAACAGTATTCTTACTGGATTTCAATTTTTGACAACCTCAACCCTTTTCTGATTGTGCACTTTAAAACCATTTGAGTCATAAATTACCCAACTGTGGGTCAAAAAGGGATTGACCCCACTTGGGTTAATTTGACCCAACATTTTGGGTTATTCATTTAAACCAACTTGGTTATTTTTTGACTGAACTGTTTTTAGAATGTACAGTATTTTAAAAGCCAAAATGCATGTGTTTGAAATGTGTGAGGAAGATGGAGTGTCCAGGGGCAACCCTAGCAAGAACGGTGAGAACATGCAAACTCCGGACAGACAGCCTACACTTGAAAAACACGGGTCAAAAAAACCCCAATTTGGGTTAAAAACAGATCAATCCAATAATTGGGTCAATTTGACCTACTTTCTTGGAGATTTTTTGGGACAAAACAGCTAAATTTTGGGGGGTTGTTATGTCCAAAACGATCAATTTTTGATGTCATTTTTTGCAAAAACAACCCAGAAAGTTGGCTCAAATCGACCGATGTGGTGGATCTGTCCATTTTTGAACCAAATTGGGTTATGTTTAAACCAACTGTTTTTAGAGTCTAGATTTGAACCGGAATCTCGGAATGTGAGGCATATGTGCCAACCACTGCGTCAAAGTTGTGCCGTTCATTTGATTTGATGCAGTTCCCCTGTGATGAATTCAACTGATTGGAGAGAAATGGGCAAAATTGTGAATTCAACTGATTGGGGAAAAATTGGTGAAATTGGCTAACAAGAGGTGTGCCAAGCTTTCGGTATCTCTCTAAAAAGAGGAAGAATTCCAAATTGGGTCAAATAGGTACCAATTTAAAATTTGGGGGGTTATTCATTTTGTACAAAACAACCAAATTTGGGGGGATATTCATACCAAAAAAAAAAAAAAAATCCAAATTTTGGGGGACCAACCCACCCAACTTTTTAGGTCAAATGAAAAAAAAGTTGGATCAGTCCCTTTTTAACCCATTCGCGGTTATTTTCTGACTATTTTCAACTGTTGTTCGAGTGTGTTACATCTCTGGACCATGCTCACGACTGTATCATTTAGAAAACGCAGCAACATCCATAATCTCCTTTTCAAACACACTCCGCACACAGAACCAAATATAATATTCACATTAAGGCTTAGAAAATCAACACATTGCTTCAAATTCATTGGGTTCTAAGATGATTTGTTGCTGCCGGTGCATCAGGCAGTTAACAGGAGTCTGTAAACGCTCTCCGGCCCGCATGCTCATAGATCTCGCCAAGGCAACGGTCTGTGGCAGCCAATGTTTAGCCCGAGCGCTAATAGTCGGCCGCACCGAGCCTTGGGAAATTAGCTGTGCGGCCAAGCATGTTGAAGAAGACGTGCCGGAGACCTTGGTCAGTGGAGGAAGAAGAGCAGTCACGGAGAGGTCATAGGAATCAATGTCCTGCGAAGACCCCTGGGGGCCTTGAGAGAGCGTT